>NC_056733.1:665586112-665656170 GCF_019279795.1 Protopterus annectens | reverse complement strand
ACTTTTAGAAAAACTAGTTTCAAGAACTACGGAATATTATTAAGATTTCCTTTCTTTTTTAGATATAGTTCAAGAACTATATAAAACAAACATATTTAGAAAGAAAATTACTTCAAGAATTAATTTTTTAAGTAATTAATTCCTGTCAATGTAATGAAATTGGTGGAGCTGAAGAAATCTGCTGCTATCCTGTGTTCATCCTTGGCCACGCCCCTCTGGTGAATAAGATTCTCAAAGTACTTCAAAGTTAAACATTTGTGCAGAAGATGCAAAAGGCATACAAGTTTTATTTTCCAGATATATGTAGGGGTGAATTGACTGAAATAGATTAATATTTTATTTGAGTAGCATTTTTATTAATATTGATTATAAAGTGAACCTTTTAAATGTTTAAGTGCAGTAAGATTTCTTAAAGCTGCAATGTCAGCTGCAATGTAAACGCATTACAATTTAACTAAAATAAACTGTTTTCTTTTTGTTGCAACAGTATTAAAACTGGTTATATTTCAAATTTCAGGGCAGATGAAGTGGAAATGATCATGACGAATCTGGAAAAAGCCAATCAGGTAACAGCTGTGATCCATATTGTTTATATCAACCTTGTATAATCAAATGGCTGTTTCGGTTTACAGTCATCTTGATAGTGTATGGACCATTTCACTGAATATTTTAGTGGCATTTATGTGAGAGTCTTAGTGACTCAATTCTTTTTCCTTTTAGTGTGCTTCAGTCAACATTTGGAAGATTTGATTTTTATGAGATGATAGACTACAGTATAATAGGGAAACTTGTCAAATAAAAAGCAAACCAACAATTCTAGTTCACCAGTCTGAAAATCCCAGTAATGCTTACAGTTAATGTAACATTAAATGTATCCCTCTATAACTTCTCACTGCTCTACTATAACTCCCAGGCTGAGGCTGAAATGGATCACCCAACTGCCCCAGTCAAAAACTAAATAATTAAAAAATAAAGTACATGCCAATGTTGGTGAAACAAAGTTTATGCAGAGAGTCAGTATACAAAAAGCTGTCAAAAAATGAGAATGGAGAGTTGGGCAAGATTAAATGAGTGGTCTCAAACTGGAGAATTTACATTCACTGCCCAAATCAAAGAATGATTCATCTGAGAAACAAAGGTAAGGAATACATATGAAAAATGGAAGCTGCACTGACTACAGATGAGAAGGGGGACCTGTAGTAATTATCAGTGGAGCTAAAAGTCAGCAGACAGTGTGGGAGAGCAGTAAAGTGTGCTGAAATTGCACTGGGATGTACAGGTAAAGGCATCTTCTGTATAAACAAGGAGCTGCTGTCCTTGTATACAAACAGATGGCAAGACCCAGTCTGCAGTAAAGTGGGTAGCTGTACAGGCCCATCTTTCAAAGGGAATGCAGTAGCAATTTCTTGGAGAGCGGGTACATACCATCACTGGTTTGCACCCAGAAGCTATGTTAACAGAGGTCTTATGAACTTTGTAGTTATATTGAAGAAAGGAGGGTATGATAAAAATATTTTAAGTACCTCAGGTGTATTAGTAAAACCCTGGTGGCTATCATCTTTTTAAATGAACAGACATGAGTTCAAGATAGCATAATTTAAAAACACATGGTTGACAGCTGATGGTGAAGACATGCAGGCATTATTTCACAGAATGGTGTGTGTGATCGGAACAGCCTTTCTGCTGTTGTAATACAGTCAAAACAGTAAAAATGCTCCTGCAGACATTTGTGAGTGTTTTGGAAAAGAAGAAATAAAAAAAAAGCCACTGATTAAGTGAGATCTGTTGCAACAGATGGGTAACTAGGCAGACTAGGCTTACCTAGATGTCCTTATCTGTATTTAGAGTGTCTGTTTCCACATTACTCCAACTTTGATGCCCCATTTGGATTCACATGTGATTTTCTTGTTTCTGCTTATACTCCCAGCACAAAGGCTGATATATATCCATGTTTGTCACTCTAAATGAATTTGGTGTGTGTAAACCTCCTCAGGAAAGTGTACCTCTGATCACCCTGCTGGTGCTATATCCAGTATGTGTATGTCCATGTTAATGTTTCTCTGCTGGGTCAGCTGTCAGCTTGGTCATGACTGTCTAGTTAGAATAATTAAATCACACCTTATTAAGTAAGTGTAAGCATGTGGTTATCCTGTTGCCTCTAGACAAAATGCTTCTATTATGATGACACTCCTACCCGTGTCCATGTTTATCAGTAAATAATTGCATAAAAGTAGGTAAAACAACAAAGAATGTTGCTTATCTGAGACTTCCTATGTTTTGTTTACAAGTATATAGACACAACATTTAAGGTGCACCGTCTGTAGTAGATGCAGGAACCAAATGATTTTACTGTCTCACTGAGATGGATTATTCATTCCTTCATTCATTTCTACTTTTATTCATTCTGTGACACCAGCTTTCATATACTTTAGAAGATCACCAGATAACCTAATGCCATGTTTTGGGATGTGGGAGAAAACTGGAACATGTAGTGAAAACTCGTGCTGACTCAGGGAGGACAAACATGCTATATCCAGAAACTACTGTATGTGGAACTGAACTGGAAAACCAAGAGTTGTGAGGTAGCAGAGTTAGTGACTGTGCCTCTTTGTGCCACCCTCTTGAATCAAAAAGGTGTCAGATTTAAGTATAGTCTTATCAGTTTAGCTTATCAGCCACAGAGGGAAGTAAGGCATATATTCCCAACTCTGACAGTATGTGGAGTGAAAACAAACTTTTTATTAGTCTTGGTCTAGCTAAGGTTAAGGGAATTACAATGTGAATACAAGAAATAGACAAAGTTAAACTTTCTAAACATTTTTTCTATGTGCTATTACCCCTTTGCTTGCCAACCATCAGCAATCGCTCAGGTGGACTACAGGCCGCTCATTCTCCTGTACTGGGTGTTCCCAGCACAGGGGCAGGTACTGTCTATAAGTGCTCTCATTCAGGCAGCTGTGAGGGCTAACCCCTCCTCTGAGCAGGGAATGTGTGACTCACATCACTTGCCCTCCCTATATGCATGCATGCATGCACCCACACACTAGCAGTAAAGACAACCGCTTATAAGGCTTGATGGCTGAATGGCCACCTCAGGGCCATCCTTTGTATCACCACCCTTTCTCCAAGAAGTTATGGCATTGTATGGACCTGGTATGCCCCTTCATCCTAGGATAGGCACACCTGTCCTTCCTGCACCAGTTCTGGGTTACCTAGGCCATAGTCAGGCCTTAATCTGTGTATGCTAATGAACCTGGCTAAACATTCTAAACTTATGTATGCAGGAGCATGAACCCTTGAAAGGCTCTGAAATAAGATGCATTTTATAACTAAAGAATCTGAAACCTACAAAGTAATGTCTTGGTTATTTCATCTTGGCAGAGAAGAGAGAGACTGGATCCTTGCACTCTGCTGTTAAAGTATCACTGCATGCATTCCAGCTTTTTCCGTATGCATATCAACGGAAGTAAAAGGTCCATAGTACTTTATCTGAGGCTATACTTAAGGAGGAAATGGGAAGAACCGACAAACTCCTTTCTTTGTACAAGTTAAAATGTTGCACTTGATAATGTAATAAGCAGTCACTAATGTAATGATGCAGGCTTGAAAGGAAATGCATTCATAATTCATTCACAACTTCTCTGTAATAGTTTTAAAATCTATTTTGGCTCCATCAAAGTGAAGTACTTTACACTTAACTGAAATTAGAAGCATACAGTGGATTTAGTAATAGGTTGGCTTGTTCCTTCGCAAGAACCTGTCCTACTTCCAGACCCCTGTTTCCCCCAGCACAGTCGCACATTCCACATTTTCATGTCCCCAGGTCCATGCAAGTGGTGCTAGCAATGGGGATGTATAGAGTCGTTGTTGTCCCTTTGAAAAGGTAAGCAGACCTGGGGCCTGTCAATCTGCTGATGCTGTGGTCAAACACCCCTTACCCACATTAATGCCAAGGTGGCTAATCGAAACAGGGTCATCATTAAATGTGCTTCCCCATTTTATAGAAACAAAATACATTTTATCTCCTTGTATATGCTCATTTCTCTTGCATACTTTAACTACCTGGGTAATTTGGGAAGGTAGAGCAGTAGATATTCTGGGACTCTGTACTGTATAGTCCGAGCACAGGAACTAAGGGTCTGCATGTAATAAAGGTGAGGTCATAATTGGCAGTTGTAGAGTCAGTAATCTAAATGAGTAAGAAGGGTTAACTCACCTGCATCTACTGTAAACTAAAGCTTGCCAGCCTTCATATCACAACTTTAAAAGTTGTACACAGAGGCAGTTAAATGGGTTATTTTCTGTAGACTGGGATTATAACAACAATAAATGAAGTCATACTGTGTAAATGAAACAAAACATCATCAGAAAAGAACCATTTACCATTGTATTTTTATTTATCCAGTAACTGGATAAAGCCACTAGGCACAAGTGCTTCTTTTCTGGAGTAACGAGTTGTTTAGTGATTTACTCAGTGTTCTACAGCAGGAGAAGAGTGAGTAAGAAACTCAAGCTTGGGACAGGATCCCGGAATGAAACTTATTGGTAACATATGGCCTTAATTCTCGGAGCTACGCTATTGTTCTGTAAGAATATTGACAGAAATGCTTATGCTAGCCAGCAAACAAAGAAATAAATAAATAAGAAAAGAGCAGTTGTCCTGTGTATCTACTGTTTCTCAGAAAGTTCAAACTGACCTCTGAACTCTACCTGGTGGAATTGTTGCTATAGTTGTAGCACACATTCAGTGGCTTCTAATAAGGTTAAACTAACCTTTGAACTGTACCTGGTGGAATTGTTGCTATAGCCATAGCACACTCAGCGGCATCCATTAAATTCAATGTAACTTCTGAATTATACCTGGTGGACTTTTTGCTATGGCCATAGCACAGTCCACGGCATTCATTAAGTTCAAACTAACCTCTGAACTGTACCTGGTAGATTTCTTGCTATAGCCATAGCACACTCAGCAGCATCCATTAAGTGCATTCTAACCTCTGTACTGTACCTGGTGGACTTTTTGCTATAGTCATAGCACAGTCTGCGGCATCCATTTTCACCTTGTAAACTACATCTCCATCTTTCCAGTGATACCCTGGTCATGTGTTAACTTCCCTTTTAGGGTGGGAGAACTGTTCTTTATCACACCTTTCATGAGTCTCCATGGCAGAAATGCAAAATCTATAACTTCCAAGTTCTGCTACTTTGATCCCAAAGCAACAAACAAAAGGTATTGCAACAAATATCAAAACACTGTAATACCATTAAACTGTTTTTGATCCTGATGCAAGGGGTCTGCTTCCACACCCCTGTTATTTATGTGCACTACCTCTCAGATTGGTGAACCTCAGAGTATATATAGTACCCTTGAGACCACCATACCTCAGTGTACATACACTGTACCACTGAGATTTCTGTAACTCAGTGCATGTGCACTTCCTCTTAGATTGTTGTACCTCCACATAGTAGACTGCCACTGAGATTGCTGTACCTCAGTGTACGTACACTCAACCTCTGAGATTGTCTTACCTCAAAGTACATACACTACCTCTCAAATTGCTGTACCTCAGCACATGGCACAAAAGAAGGCATTCAACTGAACTCTCTAACTACAGGTCTATTATCTTCCTCTCCCCTCTTTCAAAAATACTCAAAAAATGCATCCAGTCACAACTCTTACATTTCCTCACACAAAATAACCATCTGTCTTCATCTCAGCATGGTGTCTATCCCCACCACAGTATCTCTACAGCTTTACTTAGTTTCACCAATACAATAAAAACAAATAGGAATGACATAAACCTAGTGTCTGGTCTCTTCCTTGATTTATCCAAGGCCTCTGACACAGTCTCTCACTCCGTTGTCTTACACAAACTCTATAACCTTGGACTTTACACGACCTCTATATCATGTTTTCATAGCTACTTCCAAAATAGAGGTCAAGCTGTCATGTGGCAAAAAGACATCTCATCCTTCCTCCCCGTCCCAGTCTGTGTACCACAAGGATCAGTCATTGGGCCCATTCTCTTTCATATCTTTATCAATGACCTACATAAAGCCAGTAAATCTGCATCCCTAGTACAGTATTCAGATGACACCACAGTTATCTGCATCACAAAAACATCAACGAACTTCAAGAACTTAACCAGGAGTCCTTCTCTTCTGTAGAAACCTGGTTGACATCTTCACAGCTATTCCTAAACCTAAATAAATCCAAACTGATTCTATTTACTCCCAAACAGCTTACAATCAACAAAACCTCCTTCTCACTTACCTCAAACAACAAAACAAAAATTGAACTTGTCACACATACTAAACACCTCAAACAACAAAACAAAAGTTGAACTTGTCACACATACTAAACTGCTAGGCATCCAAAATACAGTGAACAAATTACACCAAAAACTATATTCTCTTTATAAAGTCAAACATTTTCTCTCAGTCACTGTAAGAAAACACATTGCATCTTCTCTCCTCTTGCCTACTCTAATGTATTCTGCTCCCATCCTTAACAATATCCAAGTGACCTTGTTAAACAAACCTGAGCAATGTTACTACAAAATAGCACAATTCACTGCCAACCTACCAAATAGAACCCACCACTGTGCTGCCCTAAGGGAATTACAGTGGCTGGAATTCCTGCTTTATCTAACCTACTCACAAGTTCCACAAATCCATAACATTGTGTATAAACCCAACAAATGTCCGTCCTTATATTTTTCCTGAGCTCGTTCATGTGTTACTACTACATTCATAATGATTTTTGTATTTTGTCTTTGGCAAACTTGATTGTATCCAGTGTTAATTTCTACTGTGTTATTTGATTGTAATGATTTCTTTTTTGTTATTGTAAAAAATGTATTCCAACTTATCTTGCATTTTGTACATCTGTGGAGCTTTTCTCCTCAGGCCTCCCCTGAAAAAAGGTATTTTGCCCAGATGACTAACCTGGTCAAGAAATGTTAACTAAATAAATAAAAGAAATCCATTTCCAACCTCATACAAATATATAACCGTTCCAGACCTCTACATTCATTGGACAAGTACCTATACATGTGTCAAAACCCAACAATTCTGCTGGCAAATCACTACTCTTCCAAAACTTTGCTTAATCCTGGAACTCCATCCTACTAACAATATAACAAGAACTGTCCCTGAAATCGTTTAGAACTCAACTAAAGTTGTACCTACTCATTTGCCAGTTCTGTACGTGTGGTGTTCATGGATAATCTCCAAACCCTTACTGTCACCAGTCCTTTATATAACTGGCCATAATGCAGCTACTTCTTTACAATCTAGTGATCTGAGACCATCGGACTGCCATCTATCCCTTTCCACTGCTACCTCTATCTTTCTTTTATCTGGATCTCCTTGATACTCGACTTCATAAGTTGTAACCATCTTCATCCTATAATTACTTCACTGTCTCCTACTCAATATCTGTTTTCAGCTGATTCCATTTGAAAGTAACTAGACTCTTACAAGCTTGATATTACCTAATTTCTTTTACTGTATTCTTCATTTAACTGTCATATTTTCATTAGCTGTTGTGTCATTACAATACTATGTAATTCAGTTTAGTATTCTGTGTATGTATATTTACTATTCTATGTATGTACATTTATTATTTTTTTATTAACTGTCATATCATTACGAGTCTATGTATGTATGTACATTTATTATGTAAATCTTGTATCTTCTTCTGTAAAATGGAGCATTTTCTTCCCAGACCTCCACAGAAAATTGGACTTGTGCCCAGTTGGAAACAAAAATAGTAAATAAATAAATATGTGCACTACCTCTGAGATTGCCATACTTTAGTATACATACACTACCTCTGAGATTGCTGTAACTCAGCTTATGTATGCTACCTCTGAGATTGCTGTTCCTAGTGTATATACACTGTACCTCTGAAACTGCCGTACCTCAGGATATGTGCACTAGCTCTGAGATTGGTGTACCTCAGCATACGCATGCTACCCCTGAGATTGCTGTACCTCAGTGTACATATGCTACCTCTGAGATTGCTGTACATTAGCATACATACACTGTACCTCTGAGATTGCTGTACCTCAGCGTGCGTATACTAACTCTGAGACTGCTGTATGTTAGCATACATACACTGTACCTCTGAGATTGCTGTACCTCAGTGTATATACTACATCTGAGATTGGTGTACCACAGTGTAGGTACACCACTTCTGAGATTGCTGTACCTCAGCGTATGTATACTGCCTCTGAGACTGCTGTACCTCAGCGTGCGTATACTAACTCTGAGACTGCTGTATGTTAGCATATGTACACTGTACCTCTGAGATTGCTGTATGCACCTCAGCGCATGTACACTACCTCTGAGACTGGTGTACCGCAGTGCACGTATACTACTGCTGAGATTGCTGTACCTCACCGTACATGCACTCTGTCTCTGACATTGGTGTACCTCAGTACAAGGTGAGCACTCGAAGTTGCTGCTCACTCACAGTTCTTTGTCTATCTTTTTGTTTTTACAGTTATGGGACTTCTATTTAAAATTCTTGCACTTCTTCCTTTCTCCCCTTTCCCAGTTGTACTGAGGTCCTGTAGTTTCAGCTCGCACTCCTTGATCAGTTAGTTTGTCACTGTGTTTACATATCATGACCTTATTGCATGTTTATACGAAGTGATATTTTAAAGGGTTTTAATATGCTGCTGTCTTTATCTCTCCTGTTATCAGAACATATGACTCCTACTACTGTGAGTTGTACAAAGTTTGTTTAATCTTTTTTCTGGAGGAGGTTGTCAGATGTGCTGCTTGGCATTGTTGATATGTAGTGTTCTCTGTTTATGAAACACATTTCAGTTATATTATTTATTTATTGGCTGGGAAAGTCCACTGTGTCAAAAATCCATTTTCACTGGAGCCCTGGGAGAAAAGCTCCACAAAAAATTTTATACAGAGTACTTAAAGATCGACAATGAACATAAGACTTTGTAAAAAAATACATTGAATATTAATATATTAATATTTTCGTTATCTATCTTGATAAACTGCTCTTTCATGGAGTCTAAAGTTCCATCTATTTGGAAAGAATTTTATACATTACCTATCCACAAAGGTTCATAGGTAGGTACTAGGCTATTGGCCCTAGGGCCTATACAAGCCTAGCCAAAAAGGTACCCTGGCTTTCGCCACCCAAGAAAATTATTTTCCTGTGCCCCTGTCGAGCAGAACCACAGAAGTGATCCCCAGGGTGAATTTCCTATTTTCCATCCAGTCATCAAGATGTTTCTTGAAGAGTGCTAATGAGGAGCTTTGTTTGATATAGATAGGTAGTTTGTTCCAGAGTGGGAAGTCTGTGGGACAGGAATCTATCCCTCCAGCATGTTCTGTTTATTGTGGTGACAAGGTTTAGGTCCCTAGAGCATGTAGTTTGGAGGGATTGGGATTTCTTTAAGTGGAGCATGTCCAACAGCTCTGGGTTTGACATAGCTTTGTATGTTAGACAGAGATCGCCTCTGAGTATATGGTATGCGACGGAGTAAAGCTGGAGTTTTTTGAGACGGTCTGTGTAGGGCATCTGTTTGAGGCCAGTAGTCCTCTTTGTGAGGTATTTCTGTGGCCTTTCCAGTTGTTGTAGATATCTTGTGAGGTACATATCAAAAGGGACGTTGTACTCTATAATCAGTCTAATGAGTGACGACTAGAGGAGAAAAATGACCTCTTTTTTCCTGGATGAGAAACCTTTTGTGATGAGGTGTGCCACGTAGAAGGATTTCCTGACTACTGTGGTAATGTGATTATCAAAGGAGAGACTACTGTCCACCTGTGTCCCAAGGTCTCTTATCACACTTTCGGTGTTAAGTAGACTACCACCTATGTGGTAGCTCATGGGTACAGAGTTTTTACCAAAGGTGATGACATTGCACTTTTTGGCATTGAGCTTGAGGCCATGGCTTTGACACTAGGCATCTGTCTCAGTGAGGCCCTTTTATAGGATGTCCAAATCATTAGGAGTTTCAATTATGGCTCCTAGTTTGCAGTTATCTGCAAACTTTGTTAGCCAAAGACCTTCTGTTTTAGCCTGTACTTCAGAAAAGTAGATGCCAAACAGGACAGGACCCAGGACTGAACCCTGTGGTACTCCACTTATCACTGGTCTGAAGTCGGATTTGGAGTCTGCTACTTTCACAGTGTGGGCTTTGTCAGTGAGCCAATTGGCAACCCATCTTGTGACATAGGGATTTATACCTTGTTTAGTGAGTTTATCTATAATTCCAGAGTGGGGGATGGTGTCAAAAGCCTTAGCGAGATCTAGATAGGCTGTGTGAACTACCTTACCCTTTTCTACGGCTTTGGTGACTGCTTCAAAGAAGTCAATCAGGTTTAGGAGACATGATCTGCCTTTTACAAACCCAAACTGGGAGGCGTCCAGAGTTTGGAGATTACCAATGACTTTGTTAATAAGTTCAATGATGAAACGTTCCATGGCCTTGCAGACCAGTCTTATTAGGCTAATGGGGCAGTAGTTCCCAGGGTCCGTGGTGGCTCCCCCTTTGCGGAGTGGGATAACCGTCACTGTGTGCCATTCAGTGGCCACAAAGCCTGAGGTGAGGCTGTGATTGAACATGGTGCTTAGGTGGGATGCCAGTTCATTCTGTAGTTCATGTAGAACGCAGCCTGGGATGTTGTCAGGTCCCATGGATGCTGTGTTCTTGGCTTTGGAGAGTGTGTTTTTTACCTGTGCAGCCATGATTGCAGGAACTTTGCATTCTTCTGGTATAGAGATGGGCCCTTTGGGGGGGGGGGGTAAAGTTAGCACTGAACCTATCTGCTAGGATGTTGGTAATATCAGTTGGTTCTGTATATTTAGTGCCGTTGTGCTGTAACCCAGAGCAGCCATTGAGATTCTTGACATAGCTATAGAATGCTTTGTGGTTGTCTGTAGAATCAGTGGCTATTTTATTTTCATAACTAGATTTGGAGGATTTTATGAGGGATCTCGGCTTCTTACTGAGGCTGACCAGGGAGTTCTTCCAGTCATGGGCTTTTACTCTTTTTTGCAACAGTTTCTTTCTTCTGTTGTAGAGTTTGTTTATGGCAGGGGGCCACCAGATTGGCTTCCTTTTTTTGGAGGATAGCATCTTGGTTCTGTTAGGGATAGCACAATCCATGCACTCGTGTAAGTGCTTATAAAGTGCATTTGTGTAGGATTCAGCAGTCGTACCTCTATTGTCTGTCTGCATGGGTGTCGTGAAGTTTGCCACTTCTGTCTTAAGAAGCGTGAAGTTGGCTTTGGAGAAATGTTTTACGGTGGTTTCCCTAATGGGGGGTGGGACCGGGATGTGGATGTCTAGACTGATTAACTTGTGGTTGGATCTGACCAATGAGGAACTGACCTCTGGTGTGGAACACCGGTCGCCCATGCTGGTAATGACCAGGTCTAGTATATTGTTGCCCCTGGTGGGGGTGTGGATAAGTTGATCCAAGGCACTGGAATTTATGAATTCCAGAAAACATTGAGCAAAAAAGTTGGTACATGAGTAGTTTTCCCATTTAATGGTGGGGTAGTTGAAATCGCCCATTATTAGGGTGTTGGGTTGTACCCTAATATTTTCCAGTGTATCAAGAAATCAGGAGTGGGAATCCTGGGCATGGTGGTGGATCTGTAGCAAGTTACAATTTGTATTGTGGTCTTGCCCAGAGTTAGTTGCATTTGGATAATCTCAGATGCATTATGCTGAGCAACTAGCCTGGAGGTGTGGATATCCTTAATGAATATGGACACACCTCCACATTTAGTGTTTCTGTCCAGGTTAGGTGGCGAAAGATGTGGTATGAATTATAGCCTGGTAATGCAGGGGTGCTCTCTGGAGCCTTGAACCAGGTCTCTGTCACTGCACAAGTGTCAGTGTTCTCCATTTTAAGGAGTGCCTCGAATGAATGCATTTTAAGGTTTAGACTTCTAGCATTGAGTAGCATTACCCTCAGATTTTGCTTGCTTGTACCTGTTATGGTGGTGAATTTGTCATTTGAACCTTGCCTAAAAAAGGGCCTATAGGCCCTAGGGCCTATACAAGCCTAGCCAAAAAGGTACCAAGAAAATTATTTTCCTGTGCCCCTGTCGAGCACAACCACAGAGGTGATCCCAAGGGTGAATTTCCTATTTTCCATCCAATCATCAAGATGTTTCTTGAAGAGTGCTAATGAGGAGCTTTGTTTGATATAGATAGGTAGTTTGTTCCAGAGTATGGGAAGTCTGTGGGACAGGAATCTATCCCTCCAGCATGTTCTGTTTGTTGTGTTGACAAGGTTTAGGTCCCTAGAGCATGTAGTTCGGATGGATTGGGATTTCTTTAAGTGGAGCATGTCCAACAGCTCTGGGTTTGACATAGCTTTGTATGTTAGACAGAGATCACCTCTGAGTATGTGCTATGCGACGGAGTAAAGCTGGAGTTTTTTGAGACGGTCTGTGTAGGGCATCTGTTTGAGGCCGGTAATCCTCTTTGTGAGGTATTTCTGCGGCCTTTCCAGTTGTTGTAGGTATCTTGTGAGGTACATATCAAAAGGGGCGTTGTACTCTATAATCAGTCTAATGAGTGACGACTAGAGGAGAAAAATGACCTCTTTTTTCCTGGATGAGAAACCTTTTGTGATGAGGTGTGCCACGTAGAAGGATTTCCTGACTACTGTGGTAATGTGATTATCAAAGGAGAGACTACTGTCCACCTGTGTCCTAAGGTCTCTTATCACACTTTCAGTGTTAAGTAGACTACCACCTATGTGGTAGCTCATGGGTACAGAGTTTTTACCAAAGGTGATGACAATGCACTTTTTGGCATTGAGCTTGAGGCCATGGCTTTGACACTAGGCATCTGCCTCAATGAGGCCCTTTTGTAGGATGTCCAAATCGTTAGGAGTTTCAATTATGGCTCCTAGTTTGCAGTCATCTGCGAACTTTGTTAGCCAAAGACCTTCTGTGTTAGCCTGTACTTCAGAAAAGTAGATACCAAACAGGAGAGGACCCAGGACTGAACCCTGTGGTACTCCACTTGTCACTGGTCTGAAGTCAGATTTGGAGTCTGCTACTTTCACAGTGTGGGCTCTGTCAGTGAGCCAATTGGCAACCCATCTTGTGACATAGGGATTTATACCTTGTTTAGTGAGTTTATCTATAATTCCAGAGTGGGGGATGGTGTCAAAAGCCTTGGCAAGATCTAGATAGGCTGTGTGAACTACCTTACCCTTTTCTACAGCTTTGGTGACTGCTTCAAAGAAGTCAATCAGGTTTAGGAGACATGATCTGCCTTTTACAAACCCAAACTGGGAGGCGTCCAGAGTTTGGAGATTACCAATGACTTTGTTAATAAGTTCCATGATGAAACGTTCCATGGCCTTGCAGACCAGTCTTATTAGGCTAATGGGGCAGGAGTTCCCAGGGTCCATGGTGGCTCCCTCTTTCTGGAGTGGGATAACCGTCACTGTGTGCCATTCAGTGGTCACAAAGCCTGAGGTGAGGCTATGATTGAACATGGTGCTTAGGTGGGGTGCCAGTTCATTCTGTAGTTCATGTAGAACGCAGCCTGGGATGTTGTCAGGTCCCATGGATGCTGTGTTCTTGGCTTTGGAGAGTGTGTTTTTTACCTGTGCAGCCATGATTGCAGGAACTTTGCATTCTTCTGGTATAGAGATGGGCCCTTTGGGGGGGGTAAAGTTAGCACTGAACCTATCTGCTAGGATGTTGGTAATATCAGTTGTTTCTGTATATTTAGTGCCATTGTGCTGTAACTCAGAGCAGCCATTGAGATTCTTGACATAGCTATAGAATGCTTTGTGGTTGTCTGTAGAATTAGTGGCTATTTTATTTTCATAACTAGATTTGGAAGATTTTTATGAGGGATCTCAGCTTCTTACTGCGGCTGACCAGGGATTTCTTCCAGGCATGGGCTTTTACTCTTTTTTGCAGCAGTTTCTTTCTTCTGTTGTAGAGTTTGTTTATGGCAGGGGGCCACCAGATTGGCTTCCTTTTTTTGGAGGATAGCATCTTGGTTCTGTTAGGGATAACACGATCCATGCACTCGTGTAAGTGCTTATAAAGTGCATTTGTATAGGATTCAGCAGTCATACCTATATTGTCTGTCTGCATGGGTGTCGTGAAGTTTGCCACTTCTGTCTTAAGAAGCGTGAAGTTGGCTTTGGAGAAATGCTTTACGGTGGTTTCCCTAATGGGGGGTGGGACCGGGATGTGGATGTCTAGGCTGATTAACTTGTGGTTGGATCTGACCAGTTAGGAACTGACCTCTGGTGTGGAACACCGGTCGCCCATGCTGGTAATGACTAGGTCTAGTACATTGCTGCCCCTGGTGTGGATAAGTTGATCCAAGGCATTGGAATTTATGAATTCCAGAAAACATTGAGCAAAAAAGTTGGTACATGAGTAGTTTTCCCATTTAATGGTGGGGTAGTTGAAATTGCCCATTATTAGGGTGTTGGGTTGTACCCTGATATTTTCCAGTGTATCAAGAAATGAGGAGTGGGAATCCTGGGGCATGGTGTGGGATCTGCAGCAAGTTACAATTTGTATTGTGGTCTTGCCCAGAGTTAGTTGCATTTGGATAATCTCGGATGCATTATGCTGAGCAACTAGACTGGAGGTGTGGATATCCTTAATGGATATGGACACGCCTCCACCTTTAGTGTTTCTGTCCAGGTTAGGTGGCGAAAGATGTGAACCAGGTCTCTGTCACTGCACAAATGTCAGTGTTCTCCATTTTAAGGAGTGCCTCGAATGAATGCATTTTAAGGTTTAGACTTCTAGCATTGACTAGCATTACCCTCAGATTTTGCTTGCTTGTACCTGTTATGGTGGTGAATTTGTCATTTGAACCTTGCCTAAAAAAGGCACTATAGGCGTGACAAGAGCCTTAGCCAGTATCCAGGTGCAGGCCATCTCTGGCAAAGCATTTTGGTCTGTCGATCATGTCATCCCAGGCAGACAGATACTGAATCCCCTTAGAATGACACCAGAAGCTTAGCCAATTGTTAAAGTCAATCATTTTGTCCTTGTACTGTGGTATCATTCTGAGTGATGGCAGGATGCTACTCAGGGCTAGGGTCATACCTTCCTGAGCTACAAGATCGGAGAGCTCCTCCATGTCTCTTTTCATGTAGTCTAGGGAGGTACATCTCAGGTCATTCACACCAACATGGACAATGACAGTGTCATATTTGTACTTGTTGTGGAGTGACCTGAGTGCGTGCATTATGTGGCTGATCCTGGCAACTGACAGGCAGCTGACAGTAACTTTCTCCTTGTTTAGGCTGGTGAGTGGAACATCAGTGTGCCTGACTATAGTATCACCTATGACTAGAGTGTTGGGTACGTTGTTATGCCTTATGGGCTGTGGTTGAGTGGCACACTGAGTTTGTGGGCTATGTGTCATTTGTGTTGTGTTGGGGTGGATATTCTCTAGACATCTCTAATTTTAGACCTATAGCCATCCTGTCTCCACTTGCAAAACTACTAGAAAAATGTAAACACAAGCAAACTTTGCAATACCTGTTACAGAAAAACCTACTTACTCCGAATCAGCATGGAGTTTGCACAAAACACAGTACAACTACTGCTTTAATCTCCTTTACTAACACTATATCCCTGGCTTATGACAACAACAAACTTGTCTCCTGTTTATTTCTAGATCTTTCAAAGCCTTTGATACTGAAGCACACTCTTTACTACTGTCTAAATTGTTCATAGGTTCATAGGTCTAATCTTAACTTCTTTCTTGCTACTGTCACTTGGTTTTCCAGCTATCCTTCTGATCGATTACAAGCTGTGAAATTGCTCTCAGCACTCTCCCCTTCCCTCCCCATAAAAATGGGCGTTCCCCAAGGATCCATATTAGGTCCATTGCTTTTTAACATTTTTACAAATATACTCTACACTTCTTGTTGTCAGTCATCTCTTGTACAATATGCAGATGATTCCACTGTGATTACCATCACTGATTCTCCCTCTGATCTCATCTCCAAAACTCAGGCTACTTTTACCTCTGTGGAAACATGGCTCACCAACAACCAACTAATCTTAAACCCTATAAAAACAAACTCCTACTGTTTCTCCCTAAGACACTTACCCATCTCAAAACCTCTTTTACCATACTGTCTCTCAATAAGGCTCCTATAGTAGCTGATAGAAGCATCAAACTCCTAGGTGTCACAATAGATGATCAACTTAAATTTAACTTACACATTAACAACTGTATCAGGAAGACGCATCAAAAACTAGGCCTCCTATACAGAAATAGAAAGTTTCTCACTTACAAAGCTAAAGTAACCCTATCTCATACCTGTCTACTCCCCAGTCTACTATGTGGTTCTCAAATACTCACAAACCTTAACACCACATTCTTAGCAAAACGTAACCTATAACAAGATAGCCAGATTTTCTGCCCAGCATTTTTTTAAAACTCATCACTGTATCTCAGTTAAACACTTAAACTGACTGGAACTACCAAATCTGCTTCTTCTCTCTTAGCTTCAGATCATACATTCCATACTATATCAACCTTAACTACTGTCCTAGTTTATCCTCCTTTACATCTCACTACCCTTCCACTAGACTGCTTCGCAGTTCTGACCAAGACTTACTTGGTATCCACAAACCAAGGACTAAAATGAGTAGTAACCTGTACAGCCATCACCTCACCATTGCATGGAATAAGCGTCCACTTCAAATTAGATTAATAAAACAACCTAAACAATTCAAAGCAGCTGCTAAAGAACACTTAAAAACACTGTGGCCCTGCCTCTGTACTCACCCAGCATAAACAGTATCTACCCATAAACTAATCTATACCCCCTAACCTTGCTTTACTCCCTCCTGCACTAACATATCTACTCCTTCAGACCATGCCTGTCCATCTCATTCTAACGTACATTATATTATGTCCCAGCTTAACCTCTTCCCTCTCTATATTCTTCCCCTAAATCACATCTTAAAAGTAGCCAATGACTATAATACTAATACTCAAAGACTATAGTGAATATTTCTATTACTTTTTCTCACATAGGCTTCATTACTAATGATTATGTATAATATTAAAAAATTGCATATGTTGCAAATATCAGCAAAAATAAATGTTATTGTATCTAACTGTTTTTTATTGTATTGTATAATTTCTTGGAGCTTTTCTCCTCAGGCCTCCGCTGAAAAAGGGCTATTTTGTTAGCTCAGTCAGAATATTCCCGGTCAACAAATGTAAAATAAAATAAGTAAACAAATAAATCAATAAAATATATATCTTCATTATCATACTTTTATGTTATTCCACCACCATCCCTTCCAAAAACCTGCTTGAATGTTCAAATCTGTAGTTGCTTCTTTGAGACTTTTAGAAATAGTGGGGTTCTTCCTCAAGATGTTCACATCCAAGCCATCCCCTATTTACCTGTTCAGTGCTTGTTGATGTGTATGTGCCTTCGTCCCTTAAAAAGCCACTGTGTTGGTGGACTTCACAAGCCTTTCAAGGCTGTTTTACTTGCTGCTATTTTTCACTATCTCTGACCATTTCAGCGTTTACTAAATGTAGAATGTGATATCAAGATAAGTTTTGATTATGTATCCTTAACTAACTTCCTGCATAGTAGTACAGTCCTTATAAAAGTGTTTTAAAGACTTTTAAGCCCATGTCTGCAAAACTACAATAAAGACCTTTTAGTTCCTGTGTCCTCCCCTGTGCACCCCCTACTCACAGTAGGTCTCAATCCCTTGTGGTAGACTGGAAAGTAGTTATGATAATTCTAACCATCTCTTATTGTATGGAGTTATATCTTGCATTAAATCATGTTAGGTCCAGAGTTTGCAGGCTGAACTAGCTGCCAGCACTGATTTCACCTAGAACATATTCTGTCCTTCCTTTTCTGTCATTTATTAAAATGAATGTGTTAACTATGCTGTTACCAGTTTGAGCTGCTGGTTCACTCTTCAAAAAAAAAACACTAGTCTTAATTTCCCAATCATTGGCTATACACTGTTATGTGAGCCTTGCTTCACCAGTGGTTATAATTAACTTTGCATCTAACAGCCAGCTTGACATTTACCCCATGTGTATTTTCAGACTTCACTTCCAGCTCCTTCAAACTGTTGCACTTTCTGATCACTGCCTACCGCACTCCTTCTTCATCCCACTCTTGCTTTGATCTGCTGCTTCTTATTTCCTCTTCCTCCTCCTCTTATTGCGTGTATCTCCCTGAGCCTCCACTGAAAAAGGCGGCTACCCTTTGTCTGCAGAAAGCCAATGTAATTAAATAAATA
Source organism: Protopterus annectens (assembly GCF_019279795.1). Classification (NCBI taxonomy): domain Eukaryota; kingdom Metazoa; phylum Chordata; order Ceratodontiformes; family Protopteridae; genus Protopterus; species Protopterus annectens. Next base: position 665,637,878 of record NC_056733.1, on the reverse strand, counting down.
AAAGCTTCCTGTTTCCTGAGAAAAATGTACAGTCTGCTTCCTACATTTTGTAATGCATTTTCCAGGATCTATGATAGACTGGCATCCTATTCAGGATCAGCTTCCTTGCTTTATAGGTTCATAGGTAGGTACTAGGCTATCTTCCCGAAGGCATTTATAAGCCTAGCCAGAATGTGTTGGCTTTCACCGCCCCCTTAGATTACTTCCCTGTGCCTCTGTCCAGCAGAGCCACTGAAGTGATCCCCGGGGTAAATATGTATGATTCAATTTTAAAATATTTGAATCTTTGGTGTGTATAATTAGTAGGGGATGGGAGGGGGGGGTTGCTCCTCTGGAAAAAAAATAGATTTTATTTTCTCAAATCTGTGTTATTCAGTTTTAAATATATTTGAATCCTTGTGATTCCAACTCTTTTAGTGCTATAATATCATTATCTATAACATTTGTCATAGACACACACACATATGTCACGTAGTATCCAAATGTACATCTCTTAATAGTGTCTTAAGTGCCTTTAAAGCAAAATTTTAAGTCCATGGCTACTATGTTTTTACTACATGTGCATCACATTAGAATTTCATTGAATGAAACTTACCATGTCTCCTTTTTGTCTGAAATCCAGTTTCTAAGAAATGTAATGCCTTTATCAGTACAGAAAGCAGAACACAAATGTTTAGCAACATGTATAATGTGTTTATGTGTTAAAGATACAATGTACTTGTGGTCAAAAAGTGTAGCTTGCACTTAGATGTACATACTCTTTTGTTCTATAAATATAAATGTATGGCATATAATGTCCATCTGGAAATGTACTTCACGGAAAATTGAGGACCACTGTATTATTATTTATGGTTATGGTATTTTCTAATTTATCTTCTATAGTGAGTGAATTTTAAAAAAAGGATATATAAATCTCTCACACCCTCCCTAAACATCTGATCTGCCCTTAAGATGTTCCAGTGTTTCTGTGAAACATGATTACCCAGTGGAATGTAGTACACTTTGAAAACACATGTAATTATTATTTCCCAGGTCTCTTCCATTTGCTTAAACAAATCACTTTGTGGCTAGTTCACATCCCTATTTAATGTCTGCAGAGAGATTACTGGATGGCCTTGTTCCATAAATGTTTGCTGATAGTCATACTGCTCTCTTGAGATCAGTGGGTATCTGAAGCATTCCATCTAAGTGTCACAGACTGCCTTTATCCCTATTATTAGTATGCATGACTGCAACAGTAACTTGTGCAGCAGTGTGACACACATGCAACCTACATCTGACATAAATGCAAGCAGTAGCAGCATACTGTGGATTCTGCACTGTGCTTGGCGGACAGAATGCAAACACAAAGGTGACATATTCACCTGTATCCGCATTCTGCACAAGCAGATGTGGTTCTAGATGTAAACCCTTGCTATTCTATTAGAGTAGGCATGAAATAATGAAAGAAAATTACAAGATATATTTCAACACCTAATGGATATGTGTGTGTGTGTGTGTGTGTGTGTGTGTGTGTGTGTGTGTGTGTGTGTGTGTGTGTGTGTGTGTGTGTGTGTGTGTGTTTGTATGCTAATATAAGGAAACATATGCCACGAAGACTGGGGTATGCCATATTCTTCACACCCCGTGGTGTAAATACCTCTAATGTATAAACCACGAGACAGGCAACTCCTGTAGTGTCATTTTGCAAAAGATATATCAGTGCTACTCATCCTTCATGTCTTTAATTGTCTTCAACCCTCTGAAGTTTTGAACACTGGACACACACATCTTCATAATGTTATGTAAATTAGTCCTGCTGTGCAAAAGAATGGATCCTTCATTACAGCCTGGGTTGAGTTAGTAGACTTGGCTGCTCAAAGGGGCAGCCAGAACGCACTGAGAAAAGCCATCACCAGCTCATCCATCTAGTGATGAAAGCAGAACTAATGGTATCACTCTCACTGAGTTACACCTGTGTATAATGAATGCCCCTATTCTAGCGCACACCAGACATTCCGCTAATGATTTACATTGTGAATAGACTCAAATAGCTTATGCAAGTTAGCTGGCCAACATGGACTGATGAACAAAAAAAGTAATGAACTTAAGGATTATCTAATGATCACTGGTAAACATCAGCAGACTATCAGAAAGTGCCACTCAAAGGAAGTAAAATGAAGCAAAAAAAAAAATGTAATAAATAAAGTTACAGTTACAAGGCTGAGAACTGTGAGGTGAAACTGTTGAAACTCAAAAATTCATAAGGAAGCAATACAGAACAAAGTTTTCAACTAACAGATCATCAATACACAAAGAATGTTATTTGTACCAAAAAAACCGTATGCTAATATTGCTGCTACTGTTATTGCTGAAAATAGAGACCTACTTTGCATGGAACTATTACAGATATAGAAATGTGGTGTGGAGTGTCAATACATTTGATTTTCTAAGGCCATGTATCAACTTCCATTTGCTTCTGCAATACTGCCCAAATGTTGTTTAAAATACTTCCAAATGTGGAAGAGTAGCAGCAACAGTAGGAAAGCTTCTGCATGAGTGTTTGTCTATCAGTACCAAATTGCAATGTGTATGCACGAGTGTGCATAGTATATCTATATCTGTGTGTGTGTGTGTGTGTGTGTGTGTGTGTGTGTGTGTGTGTGTGTGTGTGTGTGTGTGTGTGTGTGTGTGTGTGTGTGCATGTGTGTGTGCGGGCGCGTGTGTGTGTGTATGTGTATGATAGATTCATAGGTAAATATAAGGCTAGGCTATCAATCTGCACAATATTATATGTCTATAACAAGTGGTCAGAATTAAACCATGGACCTTGTTTGCTTCTTCTTGGTAAAGACCTTAACCATTTTGCCAACCCCACCCCAAATGCATTCAATCATTTCTACTGTCACATATATATACACACACACACACACACACACACACACACACACACACACACACACACACACACACACACACAGTCCACCAAAAACTGACCACACCAAAGCAACGAACCGCCAACAGTCCAAACAGGAAAACTAACCACCTGGCCACCAGTGCAGTGTGATCTTGGAATTTGCATATTTAGTTAGTGGGGTGTGGGGGGCAAAGCCCCACATTTGCATGGGTTGAATTAGCTTTCTTTTTGTTGTTTTGTGTCCCGGTGACCAAGTGCTTAGTTTCCCTGCTTAAAGTGTCGGAGGTCCATTGCCCTCATGTAATCAGTCCCGGTATGCCAATGAAGCACATGCACAGCCTTTAGCTCCTGCCTAGCACTGTACTGGATAAAGTGGGTATCAAAGTATGAATGAACAAATACTGACAAGGATAGTGAGATGATACAAACAGACCATTTTCAGCCACAGGCCAGGCCATAATGGCACAAGTAGATGACAGAAATTATCATGATTCAGGAATGTAAATCAAAAATTATTAGGAGATGGAGTCACAACATGTAATATTTAAATGAATAAATACTGAATGCTAGGATGCTTCAAATTAAAAAAGCTAAGGCAGTAGAATACTGAAGCTACGTTTGAATACAAAATGTGTTTAATCAGATGCTGTACAGTAACAGCTGTACAGTTACTTACAAATAAGTCAATAATGTTGCAGGAAACCCGCTCTACTCCCAATATGTTGCTAAACTCTAGAATAGCATCTCCACACAAATAAAAATCTCTGACAAACCCAATGTTTTTAAACCACTACTTAAACAACATCTTAACCAATCTGGTTCTGCTGACAAACCCGGTAGTTTTAAAACACTGCTTAAACAACATCTTAACCAGTCCTGGTCCTACTGACAAACCTATTAGTTTTAAACCACTGCTTAAACTACATCTTAACCAATCCTGATCCTGCTGACAAACTCAATAGTTTTAAACCACTGCTTAAACAACATCTTAACCAATCCTGGTCCTGCTGACAAACCCAGTAGTTTTAAACTACTGCTTAAACAACATCTTAACCAATCCTGGTCCTGCTGACAAACCCAATACTTTTAAACCACTGCTTAAACAACATCTTAACCAATCCTGGTCCTGCTGACAAACCCAATAGCCTTAAACCACTGCTTAAACAACATGTTAACCAATCCTGGTCCTGCTGACAAACCCAATAGCTTCAAATCACTGCTTAAACAAAATCTTAACCAATCCTGGTCCTGCTGACAAACATAATAGTTTTAAACCACTGCTTAAACAGCATCTTAACCAGTCCTGGTCCTGCACGTGCTCTTGACAAGGTTAAGACTTTGTATTCACCATACAATACTCTCCAAATACTCTCCTTAAACAGAGTACTCTGAACCTCTCACTGAAATGACAAAACAATTTTTATACATAACCGCTACCTGTACAATCCACTAAGCTGCACATGGGCTTTCTCTTTAGTAACTTCCACCTCTGTATAATCTTAGAATGTAAAATGTAACTATTGTTTGTGTATAAATGTAAATAGAAATGCACCTACTCTGTGTTTAACTGGAACTTAGTATAATGCAATGTAAGCAAATGGAGCTTTTCTCCCCAGGACTCCACTAAAAATGAGTATTACCCAGTTAGACGTCCGGTAAACAAAGACAAATAAATAAATGAATAAATAAATAAATAACCGTTTACTATAACTAACTTGAGGATAACTGAGTGACAGTAACAGGCAGCTCAGTTGTAAGGTGGAAAGTTATTAAACAGTGAGGATTTAAAATGTAGTTGCCAAGAAGTCATGAAAAGAAAAGGGGGAAGAAGTAACCATTTCTGAATATAAGAAAACTCAGATTAACTGCACAGCTATCCTCATGAGGCTTCTGATAAAGCTTATTTGGATACTATCATGTAAAAGGAGCCATGCACCTCCTACCAGGTCAGTGAACAAGAATCGGCTTATGCAGTGCACATTCCTGAGTAGCCGTTGCTGAAGTACATGTCAAGATTTCCAGTGAGGAGGATGGGATTTACAGTGTCCTTGAAAGAAAGCACATTGAGGGACATGAAGTGGTGGTCAAGCACTTTCTTCCAGAGTTTAAGACTTCCATTGTGGATGTCCCAGCTAAAGAAATACCCAAAAGGTGAAGTAAAGATCACCAGGCCCAAGATCCTTGCAGGCATCTGGATCCCAAATGTTAGGAAGATTTTTACATTTTTCCCAACTCCAGGACCTCTGTAGATAGTGGAATAGCCTGGCTCAAATGATTCTTACAAGCTCTGCAAAGCCTGCAGCCAGATGTATATTCATTTGTTTTGGTGTCTTCTTTGGAAAAAGAAAAAAGGCAATCTTTCCTATTTTAGAAACAGAATCCTCAAACAGTGAGGGGAAGGGCTGAATAACTCTTCTCAGATGTGTTCCACTTAGGATATGATACTTACACAGACAACATCTTCCTCTGCTTCCTCTACAGATGAAATGTCATTTAGAGAAATTCTCATTAAAGTTAAAGAACACTGCAAATGGGAAGGAACGGAGCCATCAGAGAAGGCTAGTAGGACAGAGGAGATACTTTGACTTACTGGGCTTGGATGGCCCTACACCTGTAACTATTCACCTACTGGGCCTGGATGGCCCTAAACCTGTGACTATTAACTTAGTGGGCTTGGATGCCCCTAAACTTGTTGCTGTTCAGTTACTGGGCCTGGATGCCCCTAAACCTGTGGCTATTCACCTACACTGCCTGGATGGCCCTAACACTGTGGCTATTCCTCCTGTTTTTGGTGCCCTTCAGGATGCTTTCCTTGCAGTATTGCAGGAAGCAGCTCTTTAGGATTCTTACAAATGGATCCTGCTAAACCCTGCTTTGATTATGTAAAGGGATAGAGCCTTGACTATGACCCAAATGTTTTGAGTTTGAGTAGCATCTCTCGTGTTTATTGGAGTTGGTGCAGGGAAGTGAAGTGTGATGCAGTTTAGTCAGTTTGCCTGTCTTTAGGGAAGATGGGGTGCACGCCCATTGTTAGTGTCCTCAGTGGAAACTGGAATCCACACAGAAGCACTACCTTCAAGGGGACAGGACAGTTTTGAGAAGTTATGTCACTCACATCATCAGTGTCACCCGGTGCATGGCCAACCCTGAGCAGGTTGCTGGACAAGCACAGTGGAAATAGGGCTTACAAGTAAAATCCCCAATCTTTCACATAGATGGCATCTCTGCTGTCTGTCCATTTGATCTTACTCTTCCCCCCCAAATATGAAAGATTGGGTCAGTAGTGCAGTAAGGAGATAGAGAGAGAGAGAAAGATAACTGGTCAGCAGAGGAGTAGACCCAAGAATGCAGGAAAAAAAAAGAAAAGAAAAAGAAAAAAAGGCATTTGGAGTCAACTGTGAGATTAACACTGACCAGTAAACGTTTGAGAGATGGGATGCTAGATTTAGAATTAGAGTAGACATCAGCACCATTTAAGTAAAAGTCATTGTCACTTACAGTATTCAAGTTACTTGTTAGAATTATACTAGTATTTATCATGTCCAGGAAGTTTATGCCAGGATTAATTGGGAAGAAGGACAGGTAGCCCAGCACAATCATACATCAGTTGATGTTACTGCTTCACAGCGTTTGGTTTTCTGGTTCATTTCCCAATGGAAAGCCTTCTGGGTGAAGTCTGTATGCTGCCCCTGTGCCCATGTAGGTTATTCCTGACTTCATCCATTCCACACATCCCAGAGATATGCTGTAAGTAAAGTAGTGAAAATCTTAACCAAGTTATACAGCTAGTGGGGTTTGGCTTTATTGGCCTGAATTTCTCCATTAACAGACTTAAAAAGGAAAAAAAAAGTCATGGGCATTCAGAACTGCCATATAGCTGAAGCACCTGATGTCCCTAAGGGGTCATTTGCATATATTTCATTGACCTCTTATACAATAGGTTTTAAGGGATAACACAGTGAAAACTCTAGCTTGGCTAGGATTTTCTTGTAGTTTTATACTAATTGGTTTGGCTGTGTGTCCTGTTTGCTCTTTTATACTTAATTCCTGTTTTTACATATCTTGAGGTAGTGAGTTCCATGCTACAGGTACAAGGTTTTTAAAGACTTTATCATCTGTTGCCTTGTTGTAATGTCTTCTTCAGTTACGTGCAGTGATGTGTGTGGAAGCCCATGATCAGGCTTCCTCAGGCATGATGTAAAACCTACTGGATATCTTCAACAGTGCCTGTCACTTCAACAATGGGAGTGTCAAGAGGGCAGAAATGTCTTCCATCATATGGCAGGGTGGAACAAACTTCTGACTGCACATTTGTCCTCTTTTTTTTAATTTCTCCAAATCTTTTGTTTCTAATACCATGATGGGAATAGACCATATCCTAAGTCACAGTATGATTAAAGTTCATGAAATTAGTATTGTTTCAATATTTGATGTCAGTCAGAAGTGCTCTTCGCAGCATCCACAATGTGCCCATTAATGACGACTTCTGCAATTTGTGTGGAGTTACATGTATTGATAACATATCTAAATATGACTGTAGATTATTTTTTATATGATCTGATGTTCCTACTACTATTGGAACTGTCTAGGTATCTTTCTTCCACATTGCTCTCATTTCTGCCTGCAAATCCTGATGTTTTATGACTTTGTGTCTGTCTGTATGCAAGACACTGTAGTGACTGGGTATAGTGATTTCAATGATCAATGCTACTCTTGTCTTCTTTAATTGGACCACTGTATCTGTTTTTTTCGCATCTATCTTTTGAATTGTTGGTAATGGGTGATCCCATGGGATGTAGACTTCATCATTTTGTATGATGCTTTGTCGCTCATGTTTCCAGTGTTTTTCAGGTACTTCATTATTATAATGTTTGCACCGTTCCCAGTGCAACAGTCTTGCCACATTATTATCCTTTCAGTATACAGTCCTTCTGCCACTGGTATATCACAACCAGCAACAAGGTGTGCAACTGGTTCCCATTCTGTTTTACAAAACCTACATTTGTCTGTTTCTCCCACATGTTCAATGGACTTTGTTAACCAATGTGTACATAGCCCACTATCTTGGGTTGCCAGTGTTAACCTTTCATCTTTTGGGTTGAATTCTCCTCTCTTTTACCATTCCTGCAGCTGATCCTGATCAACATGAGGTCATTTCAAGACTTTTGTATACTTGCAACTATATTTATGTTGTTGTTGTTCCTTCGGCTTTTCCCGGTTAGGGGTCGCCACAGCGGAACTCTGTTCCGTTAATGATTGGAAGTAGATTTTCATGGTGCCGAGGTGCCAGCTTGACGCCCAACCTTCAACGACAGCACGCCCATTCATGCATGTCTTTCGAATGCCACTCGACCACGGAGAGGACATGCAGACTCCACACAGAAGGCACTCCAGCCGAGAATCGAACGGGAGAACCTCTTGCTGTGAGGCGACAACGCTACCGCTGCACCACCGCTGCTGTCTGCAGCTATGCATTTTCCACATTTCTTGCCTTCTCATCAGATCCTTCACCTTATATTTTTCTTTTGTTTTTTGGCACATTCAGTTGCTGCCTGATTTTTATCTACTTCTGGTTTGATTTCCATTCATTCCTGCTTGATGCCAATATGCTTCTGCTAGACTAAGAAGGGAAGTCATCTTAGATTTATTCTCCTCATGTTTCAAAACTTTCACTATCTTTGGGTCTTGTGAGGTCAGCAGATATGTATGCAGTCCCACAATTGCAGATCTAGACATGTAATCACTTTCAAGGAGGCCCATACCTCCTTTGGAACAGGGAATATATAATCTTGGTATGCACTGATTTTTATAAATTACTTGATGAACATGAAACATCCTTCTTGTTTTCCTGTCCAATCTATCCAGCATATTTTGGGGCCAGTCAATCACTCTAAAACTGTAAGTTAAGACAGGAAGAGCACATTGGTTTATAGCTTGAATTTCATTCCTAGACGTCAATGCTGTTTTCGGGATTAATTTAAGTCTTCTAAAATATTCCTTACTTAGTTTTATTCACATTTGTTCATGTTTATTGTTGATCCTTCATCAATTCCAAAATATTTATACACTCCCTCTTGCTCAAGTTCTTTTATATCACATTCTTATTCCAAACTGATGTTTTCTTGGTGCTACAGCTTTCCTGCTTTTTAATGATTGCTTTGCACATTTTTCAAGACCACATGACATTCTTATATTATCTGAAAAAGTATTGTCTACTTGCAGTTGTGCTTTCAGTTCCTCATCTGATGAGCTATAGAGTTTTAAATGATTGCCAAAGAGAAGATGAGAAGTCTTTACACTTCGTTGCTTTCTGGGAGCCAAATTATAGCCATGACCTAATCTGTTAAACAGACAGCTTAATGGGTTAAGGGCAAGGGAGAATAGCAGTGGTGACAGAGAGTCATCCTAGAATATCCCCCTTTGGATTTTTATCCCTGGAATAATAATTTGTCTTTTATCATGGCTTAACTGCAGAGTGGTTTGCCACTGTTTCATGGCCACTGTAATGTAGTTAATCAGTGTAGGGTGTGTCTTATACATTTTTAAGCACTGTTTTGTCCATGAATGTGGGCTACTGTCAAATGCTTTTTTGTAGTCAGTCCATACCATACTTAGATTCTTCCCCTTTTTACAGTTCTCCACTATGACTTTATTTAACAACAAATGATCCTTTGTTCCATATCACTTTCTTTTATTGCCCTTTTGTTCTATTGCCATAATTGAGTTTTCTTCTAAATGACTATAAACTCTGTCAGCATCAATTCCAGTGTATAGTTTATATGTCACTGGAAGGCAAGTTATTGGTCTATAAATTTTAGGGTAGCTTGCAGGGTCACTCTTACGTAGGAACATTGTTTTTCTTGTTGTTAGCCAGGTTGGTGTCTGTTTGAGGTGCACATATAAATAGTTCTGACTCATGTCTAAACCTTCATGCAGAGATGTTAATACTTTTAACCAGAAGTTAGGTACTGCATCTGGGCTGAGGTTTTCCAGTTAGAGGATTTTCTTAACTTTGTTTCAATCTCAATGGCTGTTACTTCATCCCATTTCATATCCCATACCTTTAAACGTCTTATTCTTTTGTTTACTTATTCTATCCATTTAACATCTTTGTTATGTTGCACAGGATCTTCATAAATACTTCTCCAAATTGTATTTATTTCTTCTTTTTTTGGTGGTCTATATGTCGCTATAAGTTGAATACTGCCCGTCATTGCTATACTTGCATTCCCTTTCTCTCTACCATTCCTTAGTACAAAACAATGTCTACAATGTGACAACATAATCTACATTGCCATATTTATTGTAAGTTACAACTGTATTATTTGCCATTGACATATCCCTGATCCAGTCACTATCCTGTCTACTTCCATCTCTAGTAAAGGTTGTGGTATATTTTATACTGTACGATTATATCCCGGTGTTGTGAGGTACTCTTGGGTGTAGTTTTGTCTGTGTATAATGTTTGTAACTCTCCACTACCCACATAGATTTACACTCCTTTGAGCTAGACACTTGTTTTCTCTTTGCAGTCTTACCAGTTTTTCTTTCTCTTCATTTACACAACTCAACTTCCAGAGTGATGTAATCACTCCAGTATATTGCTGTCAGTGTCTCTAGATCCTGTTTCTATTAATCTCACCTTTTGATTGCTTTTATTGTCTCTTCTTCCATTCACCTACTTCGAGACCTCTACACATTTATCAACTTTCTTTTCTCTTTTACTACTTTGAAGCCTCCACCACCCCTCTTTACTTTTACAAAGACTTTACATCCTCCTCTTCCAGCATCTCTGGTGTTTCTGCCTCGGATCTCTCCAATAGCCGCTCTATTCTTCTTATATATATATATATATATATATATATATATATATATATATATATATTTTTTTTTTTTTTTTTGCTCATGTCCTTTCTTTTCTTGCCCAAGTAATGTCTGTTGATTTCCTTGCTGTTTTGTTTCATCCACTTGAGCTAAGTTTGAGACTGCTCATTTCTTAGCAACCTTTCTCCCCTCTTGCGATGCTTGTTTGACCTTTTCCAGATGCCTGTCATTGTAATTACTTGAATCCTTTTAATGTCTTTGTTGTGCTGTACAGTAAGCATGCTAATCTGGTTATTTCTCCTGTACAATTTCTAGTTTTGTGTTGTCCTCAGTTTGCTTTTATTTGTTTATTTCTTTTTATTACATACTTTTTGTCTGTGTACTGCATTCTCCACCATCCCACCAGGATATGCTGGGAGATTTTTAGGTCACCGCAAAAGTCCTGGTAAAACACTTTATGAAATACTAATTAATATTTGGAGTTACAGTATTTTATTCTACTTTCAGCATCTATTTATTCATGCCTTATTCTTATTCATGGGCTGGTACGAACATTTAAAGGAGCTGACGCACAAGTCAAGAACTCTTGTGAAAACGGGCTTAATTTCTTTATGTTCAGGGACAGTTATGCAGTAATAATTACTTGATACATGAACACATTTGTACACAGCTTAGAACTTTCTTTGACATCCTTGTTTTTAACTTGATTAACAACAAGTTTAGTTCCTTGTTTAAAAAAGAAGTAACATTATTTCTGCATTATTTTTAATTAAATGTCAACATTTATTTTTTTACAGCGAGCAGAGGCAGCCCAGAGGGAAGTGGAAAGTTTGCGGGAGCAGCTATCATCGGTAAATAGTTCCATTCGACTAGCGTGCCGTTCTTCACAAGGATCCATTGGGGTGGGTGAGGTTATGTATATATGTTTGCTATGCCTACCACTGGTGAACAGAAGCTAGAATGTCTTAAGCATTGTTAATGCAAGTTTCTATCTATAATGGTTTTGGAGCTTCAAACCTTCATGTTAAAGGAACAGTATCCAGTCTTTCAATGGTATTTAATCATTCTCTGTCCCATTCCATATTTCCTCTCAAAACTAGTTTCCGAGCTGTCCCTAAACCAGTTAAATTCACTTCTCTGTTTTTACAAGGAAGAAACCGGAGAAGACAGAGCCATTCATAACACTAAGTTGCACCATTAGATAAGGTTTTACTTTAAGCAGGTTAATGATTTTTGTAAGTTTTGACAGTTTTTCATTTCCTTTGTTTTGGGGCAGGTATGGTAGTCATTAAGTAAAGTCTTTCCAAGTGGATTGCCCAAATTCATTATCTGTTACCATTAAGCAGCTGACTGCCAACTGGAAAATGTTGCAGTCTGAGGTTAGTCCACTAGAGTTATGGCTGCTTTAATTGTCTGTTTCAGAAATGTCTCCACTTTAGGCTTCTGTATTATTTCTCATCTTCAGCAAGCATTACTGTCTTCATTTCATCTCTAGAAGTTGGGTTTCCTTTCAATACAGTTGGTATGAAACATGTACACACCCTTGTTAAAATGCCAGGTTTTTGTGATATAAAAAAATAAGACCACAATAAATCATTTCAAAACATTTCCCACCTTTAATGTGACCTGTAACCAGTACAATTAAATTGAAAAACAAACAAATCTGTTAGGGGGAAAATATAAAAAATAAATGTACAATAAGCTGGTTGCGTAAGTGTGCACACCCTTAAACTAATACTTTGTTGCACCTTTTGATTTAATTACACCATTCAGTCTTCTTGGGTAGCAGTCTATCAGTATGGTGCATCTTGACTTGGCAGTATTTGCCCACTCTTCCTTGCAAAAGCTCTCCAAATCTGTCAGATTGCAAGGGAATCTCTTGTCCACAGCCCTCTTTAAGTCACCCCACAGATTAGATTTTCTATTAGATTTAGGTCTGGGCTCTGGCTTGGCCATTCCAAAACTTTAATTTTCTTCTGGTGAAGCCATTCTTTTGTTGAATTGGATGTATGCTTGAGGTTATTGTTGTGTTGAAAGGTGAAATTCCTCTTCATAGTTTCATAGTTTCATAGTTTAGTACTAGGCTATCTGCCCTGGGGCATTTGTAAGCCTAGCCATAGTGATATGGCTTTCGCCACCCCATGAAATGGTACAAAAATGCACAGAATAGATTTAGAATACTGTGCCTCTGTCTAGTAGTGACACAATGAAGGCCCCCTTAAATAATAGAATTAGTTTACTGTGCCCCTGTCTAGCAGTGACACAGATGTGACCCCTGGGGTAAACTTACGATCTCCCATCCACTCATCAAGATTTCTCTTGAAGAGAGTCAGTGAGGGGCTCTGCCTAACATGAATTGGGATCCTGTTCCAAAGCATGGGAAGCCTCTGGGTTATGAATCTATCCCTCCAGCATGTCCTATTCATACTTGTGCTGAGGTTTAAGTCTTTAGCTCTCATGGTCCTGATGGATTTGGATTTTTTGAGGTGGAGCATGTCCATCAGATCCTGATTGGACATGGCCTTGTACGTCAGGCAGAGATCACCTCTGAGCAGGTGGTATGCTACTGAATAGAGCTGGAGTTTCTTTAGTCTGGCAGAATAAGACATATGTTGGAGACCCTTGATCCTCTTGGTGAGGTACTTTTGTGGTCTCTCCAGCTGTTGCAAATGCCGGGTGAGGTACATACCAAATGGGGCATTGTACTCAATCATGGGTCTGATGAAGGAGGAGTATAGGGGTACAATGACATCCTTGGATCTGGATGTGAATCCCTTCATGATGAGGTGTGCAAGGTAGAATGTTTTCCTAACCACTTTGGCAACGTGGGTGTCAAATGAGAGGTCACTGTCGACTTGGGTCCCTAGGTCTCTGATTACTTTTTCCATACTCAGTGGGTTGCTGTCTATGTGATAATTTGTGGGTACTTTGTTTTTCCCAAAGGGGATGACTATACATTTTTTGGCATTTAGTTTAAGGCCGTGACTCCGGCACCAGTTGTCTGTTTCTGTGAGGCCTTTTTGTAGGATGTATGTGTCCAATGGTGTATCGACTATGGCACCTAGTTTGCAGTCATCTGCGAACTTTGTCAGCCACAACCCTCCCATATTTGCTTTAACATCTGAGAAATAAATGCCAAACAAGAGGGGTCCCAGGACAGATCCCTGTGGGACACCACTTGTGACTGGCTTTGAGTCTGACATTGCTCCAGTGATTTTAACTTTATGGGTTCTGTCCTTTAGCCAGTTTGCAACCCATCTAGTGACATAAGGGTTTACGTTTAAGCTGGTGAGCTTATCTATGATGCCTGAGTGGGGTATTGTGTCGAAGGCCTTAGCCAAGTCCAGGTAGGCTGTATGGACTGCTTTGCCCTCATCAGTGGCTCTAGTGACTGTTTCGAAAAAGTCAGTCAGGTTCAAAAGGCAGGATCTGCCCTTTACAAAGCCAAACTGGGTGGGGTCAAGTGTCTGTAGGTCCCCTATGTCTCTGTTTATGAGTTCCATAATGATTCTTTCCATAGCTTTGCAGACCAGGCTGGTTAATCTTATTGGGCGATAGTTCCCAGGGTCTGTAAAGGTACCCCCTTTGTGGAGTGGGACCACTGTTGCTGTATGCCAGTGTTCAGGTATATATCCTGTAGTAAGGCTAAGGTTAAATAGCATTTTTATGTGCGGGTTTAGCTCCTCTTGGAGTTCACGTAGCATGCAACCCGGGATACCGTCAGGTCCCATTGATGCTGTGTTTTTAGCTTTGTTGAGGGCGGTTCTCACTTGGACATCTGAGATGACAGGGAGATTACATTCAGCTGGGATAAGTATTTCTTATTTTGGGGGTGAGGGAGGGGAGAAATTTGCACTAAACCTGTCAGCCAGAATGTTGGCAATATCTGTGGGTTCAGTGTATTTTTTGTTGTTGTGAACTAACTCTGAGCATATCTGAGGGTTTCTGCCCAGGTTTCTAACATAGCTGAAGAAGGCTTTGTGGTTATCTTTAGTGTCCTTAGCTATTTTTCTCTCAAAGTTGGCCTTGGATGTTTTTATGAGAGAACATAGTTTTCTGCTAATGTTGTGCAGTAGCTTCCTTCTTTTGTTATACAATTTGTTAATGGCTGAGGTCCACCAGACAGGACGCTTGCCTTTGGTGGAGAGGGACTTGGATTTATTTGGGATTGCATGATCCATGCATTCTTGGAGATGTCCATAGAAAGCATTTGTGAAGGATTCGGCATTGTGGGATGTGGTATCCACTGGCCCAGTGGGCTTAAAGGATACCATCTCAGTCTTAAGAAGAGTGAAGTCTGCTTTTGAGAAGTTTTTCACTGTGGTCTTTTGTGGTGGGGGTGGAGGTGGGGTATGTATATCCAGGGTGATTAGTTTGTGGTCAGATCTCACTAGTGAGGGGTATACCTCCAGTGTGGAGCATTTTGTCCCCATGTTTGTGATGATCAGGTCTAGTATATTATCTCCCCTAGTGGGAGAGGTGACTAGTTGTTCCAGTGCATTTGAATTTATGAATTCCAGGAACCTTTGGGCTAGGGTGTTAGGGATAGAATAATGTACCCAATCTATGTTTGGGTAGTTGAAGTCAGTTACACAGGCTAGCACACTTTAGTGGGCAGCCTCAACAGTTAAATTAAACAAACAAACAAACAAACTTTCGATCAAATTGACTAAAAAGTAACTTTAAGTGCAGATTTTAAAATAATGCAGCAAACAGCTAAAAAAACAGTTTAAGCTTGTTAAGGGTAAGCTAGAGAAGCTATTCCAAGCAAAAAAACAGCAAAGATACTTAAATCCAGAAAGTAGTCGCTTTTCTGAGTTCTCTGTAGCTAGGACCACTCTGCAGGACCACGAGGAGCTTGTCTGAGTAGTATAGCCAGAAAAAAATGCCCAGAGGCAGATTTTAAACAAGGAACTACAAAAGAGCTAGAAATGGTCCAAAACAACCAATTACTACAGCTCTTGTGCTGAGGTCACTTCCTACAGGGACAGGTAGGCTGCTCAAGGCTCCCCACTCCCACTGGTGAGCAAAGAAACTTCCTTCTATCCAAGTAAGGTAATGGACAACACAGGAACTACACCACAGCCCAGAATACAGCAATGCCTGTAAACTGGTCTAAATTAGTCGAGGAGAGGTGGGAAAACAAGGATTATTTTTTTGTTTTTGTTTTTTTATAGAAACACACAGAAAATGCAGAAACAGTGATAAATCAGTTACACAGGCTAGCACACTTTAGTGGGCAGCCTCAACAGTTAAATTAAACAAACAAACAAACTTTCGATCAGATTCGACTAAAAAGTAACTTTAAGTGCAGATTTTAGCTTTCTAGCAGAAACCTGAAGGTTTTGGGTCAAAATTGACTGGAATTTGGAACTGTTCATAATTCACTCCGCCTTGACTGAAGCCCCAGATCCAACTGAAGAAAAGCAACCCCAAAGCATGATACTGCCACCACCATGCTTTACTGTGGGGATAGTGTTCTTTTGGTAATGTGAGATGTTGTTTTTGCGCCAGACACACCTTTTGGAATTGTGGCCAAAAAGTTCAACCTTGGTCTCATCAGACCATAATACATTTTCCCACATGCTTTTGGGAGACTTGATGTATTGTTTTTGAAATTTTAGCCAGGTCTGGATGTTTTTCTGTGTAAGAAAAGGCTTCTGTCTTGCAACCCTACCCAATAGTCCAGACATATGGAGAATACAGGAGATTGTTGTCACGTAGTACACAACCAGTACTTGCCAGAAATTCCTGCAGCTCCTTCAGTGTTACTGTAGGTCTCATGGCAGCCTCCCTGACCAGTTTTCATCTTGTCTTTTTATCAATTTTAGAGGGATGTCCAGTTCTTTGCAACGTCACTGTTGTCCCATATTTTCCCCACTTTTTGGTGACTGTCTTCACTGTGTTCCATGGTATATACAATGCTGTGGAAATTTTTTTTTCTCCTGACTGATGCCTTTCAACAATGAGATCCCTTTGATGCTTTTGTAAGCTCTCTGCAAACCATGACTTTTGCTCTAGCAGGCAACTAAGTAAAGGTCAGGAAAATCCTACTAGGACAGCTGAACTTTATTTGGGGTTAATCAGAGTCTCTTTAATTGATGGCAGGTGTGTACCCAAGAAGACAGAATGCTGTAATTAAATCAAAAGATACTTCAACAAAGTATTAGTTTAAAGGTGTGCACACTTATGCAAACAGTTTATTGTACGTTTTTTATTTTTATATATTTTTTCCCCTAACAGATTTGTTTGTTTTTCAATTGAATCGCACAGGTTATAGGTCACATTAAAGGTGGAAAAAGTGTTGAAGTGATTTATTGTGGTCTCATTTTTTTTATATCACAAAAAAACTGGCATTTTAACAGGGGTGTGTACACTTTTTATATCCACTGTATCTACTCTTCAGAACCAGGCATGTAGCCAAGATTTTTGGGATTGTGTGTCATCTTCGAGAATTGTAGCCCCCTTCCCCACATGTGTAGTTCATAGGTTCATAGGTAGGTACTAGGCTATCGGCCCTAGGGCCTATCCAACCCCAGCCAAAAAGGTACCCTGGCTTTTGCCACCCAAGAAAATTATTTTTCTGTGCCACTGTCGAGCAGAGCCACAGAAGTGATCCCCGGGGTGAATTTCCTATTTCCCATCCAATCATCAAGATTTTTCTTGAAGAGTACTAATGAGGAGCTTTGTTTGATATAGATAAGTAGTTCATTCCAGAGTATGGGAAGTCTCTGGGACAAGAATCTATCCCTCCGGCATGTTCTATTTATTGTGGTGACAAAGTTTAGGTCCCTAGAGCGTGTAGCTTGGAGGGATTGGGACTTATTTAAGTGGAGCATGTCCAACAGCTCTGGGTTTGACATAGCTTTGTATGTTAGGCAGAGATCACCTCTGAGTAGGCGATATGCGATGGAGTAAAGCTGGAGTTTTTTGAGACGGTCTGCGTAGGGCATCTGTTTGAGGCTAGTAATCCTCTTTGTGAGGTATTTCTGTGGCCTTAACAGTTGTTGTAGATGTCTTGTGAGGTACATACCAAAAGGGGTGTTGTACTCTATAATGGGTCTAATGAGTGGTGAGTAGAGGGGAACAATGACCTCTTTTTTTCTGGATTAGAAACCTTTTGTGATGAGGTGTGCCACATAGAAGGATTTCCTGACTACTGTGGTGATGTGATTATCAAAGGAGAGACTACTGTCCTTTCGGTGTTAAGAATACTACCGCCTATGTTGTAGTTTATGGGTACAGAGTTTTTACCAAAGGGGATGACAGTGCACTTTTTGGCATTGAGCTTGAGGCCATGGCTTTGACACCAGGCATCTGTCTCAATGAGGCCCTTTTGTAGGATGTCCACATCGTTAGGAGTTTCAATTATGGCTCTAGTTTGCAGTCATCTGCGAACCGTTAGCCAAAGACCTTCTGTCTTAGCCTGTACTTCAGAGAAGTAGATACCAAACAGGAGAGGACCCAGGACTGAACCCTGTGGTACTCCACTTGTCACTGGTCTAAAGTAGGATTTGGAGTCTGCTACTTTCACAGTGTGGGTTCTGTCAGTGAGCCAGTTGGCAACCCATCTTGTGACATAGGGATTTATACCTAGTTTAGTGAGTTTATCTATAATTCCAGAGTGGGGGATGGTGCCAAAGCCTTGGCAAGATCTAGATAGGCTGTGTGAACCACCTTACCTTAGATCGGACTTTGGTGACTGCTTCAAAGAAGTCTATCAGGTTTAGAAGATATGATCTGCCTTTTACAAACCTGCACTGGGTGGGGTCCAGAGTTTAGAGGTTACCAATGTCTTTGTTTATAAGTTCCATGATGATACATTCCATGGCCTTGCAGACCAGGCTCGTTAGACTAATGGAGGGTAGTTCCCGGGGTCTGTGGTGGCTCCCCCTTTCTGGAGTGGGATAACCATCACTGTGCCATTCAGCGGGCACTAAGCCTAAACTAGTCGAGGAGGGGGAAAACAAGGATTATTTTTTTTTTTTTTTTTGATAGAAACACACAGAAAATGCAGAAACAGTGATAAATCAGTTAAAAGGCTAGCACACTTTAGTGGGCAGCCTCAACTTAAATTAAACAAACAAAAAAACCCTTTGATCAAATTACTAAAAGTAACTTTAAGTGCAAATTTTAAAATAATGAAACAAACAGCTAAAAACAGTTTAAGCTTGTTAAGGGTAAGCTAGAGAAGCTTTTCCCAAGCAAAAACAGCAAAGATACTTAAATCCAGAAAGTAGTCATTTTTCTGAGTTCTCTGTAGCTAGGACCACTCTGCAGGACCAAAAGGAGCTTGTCTGAGTAGTATACCCAAAAAAAGAGGGCGGTTTTAAACAGAGAACTACAAAAAGCTAGAAATGGCCCAAAACAACCAATTACTACAGCTCTTGGGGAGGTCACTTCTTACAGGGACAGGTAGGCTCCAAGGCCCCCCACTCCCACTGGTGAGCAAAGAAACTTCCTTCTATCCAAGTAAGGTAATGGACAACACAGGAACTGCACCACAGAAAAGAATACAGCAATGCCTGTAAACTGGTCTAAACAAAGGGGGGAGGCGGAAAACAAGGATTATTTTTTGTTTTTGTTTTTGATAAAACACACAGAAAATGCAGAAACAGTGATAAATCAGTTACACAGGCTAGCACACTTTTGGGCCTCAACAGTTAAATTAAACAAACAAACAAACAACTTCAATCAAATTATAAAAGTAACTTTAAGTGCAGATTTTAGTTTTTAGCAGAAACCTGAAGGTTTTGGGTCAAAATTGACTGGAATTTGGAACTGTTCATAATTCACTGCCTTGACTGAAGCCCCAGATCCAACTGAAAAAACCCCCCAAAGCATGATACCCCCTGCTTTACTGTGGGGTGTTCTTTGGTAATGGGGTTTTTTGCCAACACCCCTTTTTGGAATTGTGGCCAAAAGTTCAACCTTGGTCTCATCAGACCATAATACATTTTCCACATGCTTTTGGGGACTTGATGTTTTTTTGAAATTTTAGCCAGGTCTGGATGTTTTTCTGTGTGAAAAGGCTTCTGTCTTGCAACCCTCCCCAAAGTCCAGACATATGGAGAATACAGGAGACTGTTGTTTTAACAAAACCAGTACTTGCCAGAAATTCCTGCAGCCCCTTTCCCAGTGTTACTGTAGGTCTCATGGCAGCCTCCTGACCAGTTTTCATCTTGTCTTTTTATCAATTTTAGAGGGATGTCCAGTTCTTTGCAACGTCACTGTTGTCCCATATTTTCCCCACTTTTTGGTGACTGTCTTCACTGTGTTCCATGGTATATACAATGCTGTGGAATTTTTTTTTTCTCCTGACTGATGCCTTTCAACAATGAGATCCCTTTGATGCTTTTGTAAGCTCTCTGAAAACCATGGCTTTTGCTCTAGCAGGCAACTAAGTAAAGGTCAGGAAAATCCTACTAGGACAGCTGAACTTTATTTGGGGTTAATCAGAGTCTCTTTAATTGATGGCAGGTGTGTACCCAAGAAGACTGAATGCTGTAATTAAATCAAAAGATGCTTCAACAAAGTATTAGTTTAAAGGTGTGCACACTTATGCAACCAGCTTATTTGCTTTTTTTTTTTATATATTTTTCCCCTAACAGATTTGTTTGTTTTCAATTGAATCCGGTTATAGGTCACATTAAAGGTGGAAAAAGTGTTGAAGTGATTTATTGTGGTCTCATTTTTTTATATCACAAAAAAACTGGCATTTTAACAGGGGTGTGTACACTTTTTATATCCACTGTATCTACTCTTCAGAACCAGGCATCTAGCCAAGATTTTTCGGATTGTGTCTCATCTTCGAGAATTGTACCCCCTTCCCCATTTTAGTTCATAGGTAGGTACTAGGCTATCGGCCCTAGGGAAACAAAGCCAAAAAACCCTGGTTTTTCCCACCAAAAAAATTTTTTTCCCTGTCCCCCTGCGGAGCAGACCCACAGAGGTGACCCCGGGGGTGATTTTCCTTTTCCCCACCAAATCATCAAGATTTTTCTTGAAGAGTGCTAATGAGGAGCTTTGTTTGATATAGATAGGTAGTTTATTCCAGAGTATGGGAAGTCTCTGGGACAGGAATCTATCCCTCCGGCATGTTCTGTTTATTGTGGTGACAAAGTTTAGGTCCCTAAAGTGTGTAGCTTGGAGGGATTGGGACTTCTTTAAGTGGAGCATGTCCAACAGCTGTGGGTTTGACATAACTTTGTATGTTAGGCAGAGATCACCTCTGAGTAGGCGATATGCGATGGAGTAAAGCTGGAGTTTTTTGAGACGGTCTGCGTAGGGCATCTGTTTGAGGCTGGTAATCCTCTTTGTGAGGTATTTCTGTGGCCTTAACAGTTGTTGTAGATGTCTTGTGAGGTACATACCAAAAGGGGTGTTGAACTCTGTAATGTGTGTAATGAGTGGTGAGTAGAGGGGAACAATGACCTCTTTTTTTCTGGATTAGAAACCTTTTGTGATGAAGTGTGCCACATAGAAGGATTTCCTGACTACTGTGGCGATGTGATTATCAAAGGACAGATTTTTACTTTTCCCTTTTTTCGGTGTTAAGAATACTACCGCCTATGTTGTAGTTTATGGGTACAGAGTTTTTACCAAAGGGGATGACAGTGCACTTTTTGGCATTGAGCTTGAGGCCATGGCTTTGACACCAGGCATCTGTCTCAATGAGGCCCTTTGTAGGATGTCCACATCATTAGGAGTTTCAATTATGGTTCCTAGTTTGCAGTCATCTGCGAACTTGTTAGCCAAAGACCTTCTGTGTTAGCCTGTACTTCAGAGAAGTAGATACCAAACAGGAGAGGACCCAGGACTGAACCCTGTGGTACTCCACTTGTCACTGGTCTGAAGTCAGATTTGAGTCTGCTACTTTCACAGTGTGGGTTCTGTCAGTGAGCCAGTTGGCAACCCATCTTGTGACATAGGGATTTATACCTAGTTTAGTGAGTTTATCTATAATTCCAGAGTGGGGATGGGGGCCAAAGCCTTGGCAAGATCTAGATAGGCTGTGTGAACCACCTTACTCTGGCTTTGGTGACTGCTTCAAAGAAGTCTATCAGGTTTAGGAGACATGATCTCCCTTTTTACAAGCCCGAACTGGGTGGGGTCCAGAGTTTGGAGATTACCAATGTCTTTGTTTATAAGTTCCATGATGATACATTCCATGGCCTTGCAGACCAGGCTCGTTAGACTAATGGGTGGTAGTTCCGGGTCCGTGGTGGCTCCCCTTGTGGAGTGGGATAACCATCACTGTGCGCCATTCAGGGCACAAGCCTGAGGTAGGCTATGATTGAACATGGTACTTAGGGGGGTGCCAGTTTTTTAGTTCATGTAGAACACAGCCTGGGATGTTGTCCCCATGGATGCTGTGTTTTTGGGTTTTTGGGAGATTTGGGTTTTTACCTGTGCAGCCATGATTACAGGAACTTTGCATTCTTCCAGTATAGAGATGGGCTCTTTGGGGGGTGAGAGGGGGGGTAAAGTTAGCACTGAACCTATCTGCCAGGATGTTGGCAATATCAGTTGGGTCTGTATATTTAGTGCCATTGTGCTGTAACTCAGAGCAGATCTGAGTGTTGCCATTGAGATTCTTGACATAGCTATAGAATGCTTTGTGGTTGTCTTTAGAATCAGTGGCGATTTTGTTTTCATAACTAACTTTGGAGGATTTTATCGGGGGGTTACACCCTTTTTGAGGCTGACCGGGGCTCCTCTAGTCATGGGATTTTACTCTGTTTTGCAACAGTTTCTTCCTTCTGTTGTACAGTTTGTTTATGGCAGGGGACCACCAGATTGGCTTCCTTTTTTTGGAGGATAGTGTCTTGTTTCTGTTTGGGATAGCATGGTCCATGCACTTGTGTAAGTGCTTATAAAGTGCAATTGTGTAGGATTCAGTAGTCGTAACTGTATTGTCCATCTGCATGGGTGTCATGAAGTTCACCACTTTTGCCTTAAGAAGCATGAAGTTAGCTTTGGAGAAATTTTTTACTGTGGTTTCCTTAATGGGGGTGGGGGCAGGATGTGGATGTCTAGGGTAATTAGCTTATGGTCGGATCAGACCAATGAGGCATTGACTTCAGGTGTGGAACACCGGTCACTCATGTTGGTAATGCTAGATCTAGGATTTTGGGCCCCTGGTGGGGTGTGGATAAGTTGACCCAGGGCATTGGGTTTATGAATTCCAGAAAGCTTTGAGTGAAGGAGTTGGTACATGAGTAGTTTTCCCAGTTAATGGTGGGGTATTTAAAAATTTTTATTAGGGTGTTTGGTTGAACCCTAATATTTTCCAGTACATCAAAAAAAGAAGGGGGAATCCTGGGGCATGGTGGGGATCTGTAGCAAGCTACAATTTGGATTGCAGTTTTGCCCAGAGTTAGTTGCACTTGGATAACCTCGGCTCATTTTTCTGAGCAACTAGCCTGGAGGTGTGGATATCCTTAATGAATATGGACACACCTCCGCCTTTGGTGTTCTCCAGGTTACAGGGCCCAAAAGTGTGGTATGAGTTATAGCCTGGTGGCAGGGGTGCTCTCTGGAGCCTTGAAGCAGGTCTCAATCACAAAATCGATGTTTTTCCATTTTAAGGAGTCCCTTTGGTGAGTGCATTTTGAGATTTAGACTTCTAGCTTTGAGTACCATCACCCTCGGGTTTTTTCCCTGCCTGTTTGGTGAATTTGTCATTTGAACCTTGCCAAAAAAGGCAGTATAGGGGCAAAAACCCTTTAGGGGTGACAGGTGCAGGCCATCTCTGGCAAAGATCTGGTCTGTTGACCATGTCATCCCAGGCAGACAGATACTGGATCCCTTTAGAATGCCAAAAGCTTAGCCAATTGTTGAAGTCAATCTACTCTTCAGAACCTGTAAAGTTTACAAAGCCCCCTTCCCCACATGTGTAGTTCATAGGTTCATAGGTAGGTACTAAACTTTCGGCCCTAGGGCCTATACAAGCCCAGCTAAAAAGGTACCCTGGCTTTTGCCACCCAAGAAAATTTATTTTCTGTGCCACTGTCGAGCAGAGCCACAGAAGTGATCCCCGGGTAAATTTCCTATTTCCCATCCAATTATCAAGATTATTCTTGAAGAGTACTAATGAGAAGCTTTGTTTGATATAGATAGGTAGTTTATTCCAGAGTATGGGAAGTATCTGGGACAGGAATCTATCCCTCCGGTATGTTCTGTTTATTGTGGTGACAAGGTTTAGGTCCCTAGAGCTTGTAGCTTGGAGGGATTGGGACTTATTTAAGTGGAGCATGTCCAACAGCTCTGGGTTTGACATAGCTTTGTATGTTAGGCAGAGATCACCTCTGAGTAGGCGATATGCGATGGAGTAAAGCTGGAGTTTTTTGAGACGGTCTGCGTAGGGCATCTGTTTGAGGCTAGTAATCCTCTTTGTGAGGTATTTCTGTGGCCTTAACAGTTGTTGTAGATGTCTTGTGAGGTACATACCAAAAGGGGTGTTGTACTCTATAATGGGTCTAATGAGTGGTGAGTAGAGGGGAACAATGACCTCTTTTTTCTGGATTAGAAACCTTTGTGATGAGGTGTGCCACATAGAAGGATTTCCTGACTACTGTGGTGATGTGATTATCAAAGGAGAGACTACTGTCCTTTCGGTGTTAAGAATACTACCGCCTATGTTGTAGTTTATGGGTACAGAGTTTTTACCAAAGGGGATGACAGTGCACTTTTTGGCATTGAGCTTGAGGCCATGGCTTTGACACCAGGCATCTGTCTCAATGAGGCCCTTTTGTAGGATGTCCACATCGTTAGGAGTTTCAATTATGGCTCCTAGTTTGCAGTCATCTGCGAACTTCGTTAGCCAAAGACCTTCTGTCTTAGCCTGTACTTCAGAGAAGTAGATACCAAACAGGAGAGGACCCAGGACTGAACCCTGTGGTACTCCACTTGTCACTGGTCTAAAGTAGGATTTGGAGTCTGCTACTTTCACAGTGTGGGTTCTGTCAGTGAGCCAGTTGGCAACCCATCTTGTGACATAGGGATTTATACCTAGTTTAGTGAGTTTATCTATAATTCCAGAGTGGGGGATGGTGCCAAAGCCTTGGCAAGATCTAGATAGGCTGTGTGAACCACCTTACCTTCGTCTACGGCTTTGGTGACTGCTTCAAAGAAGTCTATCAGGTTTAGGAGACATGATCTGCCTTTTACAAACCCGAACTGGGTGGGGTCCAGAGTTTGGAGATTACCAATGTCTTTGTTTATAAGTTCCATGATGATACATTCCATGGCCTTGCAGACCAGGCTCGTTAGACTAATGGAGTGGTAGTTCCCGGGGTCCGTGGTGGCTCCCCCCTTGTGGAGTGGGATAACCATCACTGTGCGCCATTCAGCGGGCACTAAGCCTGAGGTAAGGCTATGATTGAACATGGTACTTAGGAGGGGTGCCAGTTCGTCCTGTAGTTCATGTAGAACACAGCCTGGGATGTTGTCTGGTCCCATGGATGCTGTGTTCTTGGTTTTGGAGAGTGTAGTTTTTACTGCAGCCATGATTAAAGGAACTTTGCATTCTTCCAGTATAGAGATGGGCTCTTTAGGGGGTGAGAGGGGGGTAAAGTTAGCACTGAACCTATCTGCCAGGATGTTAGCAATATCAGTTGGGTCTGTATATTTAGTGCCATTGTGCTGTAACTCAGAGCAGATCTGAGTGTTGCCATTGAGATTCGTGACATAGCTATAGAATGCTTTGTGGTTGTCTTTAGAATCAGTGGCCATTTTGTTTTCATAACTAGCTTTGGAGGATTTTATCAGGGGTTACAGCCTCTTACTGAGGCTGACCAGGGAGCTCCTCTAGTCATGGGATTTTACTCTGTTTTGCAACAGTTTCTTCCTTCTGTTGTACAGTTTGTTTATGGCAGGGGACCACCAGATTGGCTTACTTCTTTTGGAGGATAGTGTCTTGTTTCTGTTTGGGATAGCACGATCCATGCACTCGTGTAAGTGCTTATAAAGTGCAATTGTGTAGGATTCAGTAGTCGTAACTGTATTGTCCATCTGCATGGGTGTCATGAAGTTCACCACTTCTGTCTTAAGAAGCATGAAGTTAGCTTTGGAGAAATTTTTTACTGTGGTTTCCTTAATGGGGGGTGGGGGTGAGGGCAGGATGTGGATGTCTAGGGTAATTAGCTTATGGTCGGATCGGACCAATGAGGCGTTGACTTCAGGTGTGGAACACCGGTCACTCATGTTGGTAATGGCTAGATCTAGGATATTGTTGCCCCTGGTGGGGGTGTGGATAAGTTGACCCAGGGCATTGGAGTTTATGAATTCCAGAAAGCTTTGAGTGAAGGAGTTGGTACATGAGTAGTTTTCCCAGTTAATGGTGGGGTAGTTAAAATTTCCCATTATTAGGGTGTTTGGTTGAGCCCTAATATTTTCCAGTACATCAAGAAAAGAGGAGTGGGAATCCTGGGGCATGGTGGGGGATCTGTAGCAAGCTACAATTTGGATTGCAGTTTTGTCCAGAGTTAGTTGCACTTGGATAACCTCGGCTACATTATTCTGAGCAACTAGCCTGGAGGTGTGGATATCCTTAATGAATATGGACACACCTCCGCCTTTGGTGTTCCGGTCCAGGTTACATGGCCGAAAAGTGTGGTATGAATTATAGCCTGGTAGTGCAGGGGTGCTCTCTGGAGCCTTGAAGCAGGTCTCAATCACTGCACAAATATCGATGTTCTTCATTTTAAGGAGTGCCTTGAGTGAGTGCATTTTGAGATTTAGACTTCTAGCTTTGAGTACCATCACCCTCGGTTTTCGCTTGCCTGTTCCTGTTACGGTGGTGAATTTGTCATTTGAACCTTGCCTAAAAAAGGCAGTATAGGGGCGGCAAGAACCTTAGCCAGGGGTGACAGGTGCAGGCCATCTCTGGCAAAGTATCGTGGTCTGTTGACCATGTCATCCCAGGCAGACAGATACTGGATCCCTTTAGAATGCCACCAAAAGCTTAGCCAATTGTTGAAGTCAATCATTTTGTCCTTGTACTGCAGTATCATTCTGGGTGATGGCAGAATGCTACTCAGAGCTAGGGTCATACCTGCCTGGGCTACAAGATCGGAGAGCTCTTCCATGTCTCTTTTCATGTAGTCCATGGAGGTACATCTCAGGTCGTTCACACCAACATGGACAATGACAGAGTCATATTTGTACTTGTTGTGGAGTGACCTGAGTGCATGGGTTATGTGGCGGATCCTGGCACCCGACAGGCAGCTGACAGTAACCTTCTCCTTGTTTAACCTGGTGATTGGGACATCAGTGTGCCTGACTATAGAGTCACCTATGGCTAGTGTGTTGGGTACGTTGTTTTGCCTTATTGGCTGTGGTTGAGTGGCGCACTGAGTCTTTGGGCTATGTGTCATTTGGATTGTGTTGGGGAGGGGGTGGAGGTTGCTTGCATTTCTACTTTGGAGGTCTCTGTTGCTTGGGCAGATTATTGAGAGCCTCCACGAATATTTTTGTGTTTCTATGTGTGGATTTTGGTGGTGTAGATTTAGTGAGACTATGTGATGAGTGTGGTGTGGTGCAAGTGTTTACCTTCTCCTCTTGACTGTCAAGTTCAGTCTTGGTTGGAGAGAGCTTTGCCTCCAGTGTGGCTAGATAAGTGCATCTCTCACAGGTTGTAGTGTTGGGTGGTAGGAGGAGAGGGTTGTCTGTGTACATGAGGCAGTTTCTACATTGCCCCAAGATGGGCAGATTCATCAGATAGACAGGATAGAACACTGGGAGCTGACCCTTGGACATGCCTGAATAAAAAACTATTTTCCTCTAGATAAGTGAGGAAAGTGAATACAAGAGCTGTTTTTCTCTAAGCAAGTGAGGAAAGTAAGTACCAAAACTGTTTTCCTCTAGGTAATGAGGAAGATTGAGTGTTGTAGTAATTAGTAGCTTATTTAGTGCTTACAACAAGTTCTGAACAAGTGCTGATCACGAATAAGCAAATTCAAGTGCTAAAACTATGAATCTGTATCTGGACTAAACTAGTTACAGGAAAGGGGGGAAACAAGTGCAAATGCAGGCTTTTAAATCAGACAGTTGAGAGAGATGGAAAAACTGTCCAAACGGCCAGTAACTACAATTTCTGGGCCAGAACCACTCCTTATGTGGTAGATAGGTTACCTAGTGCTTACCACTCCCACTGATAAGCTAGAAGGCTTCCCTCCAACACAGAAAGCTTGGGGGGCTCAGAAGCTTACATACAGTCCTGGATACAGCAAATCTGAATCTGGACTACACTAGTTACAGGAAAGGTAGGAAACAGGCTTAGATTTTTTTTTATACAGAAAAGTAGCTAAAACAGCAGTAAAAACAATTCAAATGCAGGACAAGCTAGCACACTTGAGTATGTAGCAATGTTAGACCAAACAGTTTAAAAATATATAATTAAATTAAAAATGACTAAAAACAAGTGCAGAAGGAGTCTATTAGGTAGAATGAGGTAAAGAGATTGGACTGGGGGGCGTGTCCAACACCTTCAGCAGAGATCTGAAAAACTATACAGTGAAGCAAAAATAACAGTGCACAACTCTGAAGTCAGCCAGCAATGATATAAAATTAGTCAAGCAACAATTATCAGTACACAACTCTGAAGTGCCTGAAAAATATACTTAGCTCTGTAGTTCCCCAACAAAGAAAATACAACCTTAAGCAAAAATTCCATTTAGCCAAACATTCAGAAAAAATGCATTTATTACCGTAAACCATAATAAACATTCAGTTTTAAAATAATAAATTATAGCAGAAATCATTGTACAAAATTGATGAATTATTTCTAAGTATTGTCTTCTGGATGTTCTCAGGCTCCTTCCAGTCTGAGGGATTTACCGCTTGGGATTCAGCCCAGTTGATGACCAACCAAGAATTGCCCTTGGCATTGGTCCTAATATCTTCTTGTTGCCCTTCTTGCACTTAGAGTTGTCTGCAAGTCAGGTGAATAAGTACTTGTGTACTACTTGTATGCAGTGTTAGTCACAACTCTGACTGCCATGTTTTAACATGTAAGAAATTTGCTCAGTAAGTGGTTGGAGATGAACTGGTGGACTCAGGAGTTAAGTGTGCTCTTATAGTCAACATCTAGTGCTAGGTATTGTGCCAGCACTGGGAGTGCATGTCCACAAACATGGAAGCTTCTGTGGAAAAATGACAAATTCTGACTGGTGGAGAGGATAACCCAGTTGATGAACTATGAAGGAGAGTCTCTTCATAGATAAAACGATACAATTACTTAATGTCCATGTGAGTTTGAAGCTGCACTTCTGTTACAGCCAGAGTGCTACACATTCTTAGTCACTGGTTCTTGTATACAATAGTTTGTGAAAACAAAGTGTTGTGATAATTGGTCATACATTCCATAGTGCACTGCTTTCTAAGTTCCATTTCTCTACAGACTACTTAAGGAAGCCTTGTCATGTGACAGTTCACTACAGATATGTCTCATTGCTAAGTTTCTGAAAAGTAAAAGTTACCGGTTAATGCATTTAATAGGCATTTGCTTTATTTTATGCAAATCACAACACTGAAAGTATTTTGTTGAGTAAATATTTGAATTTTTGTTAGTTAGGAGGTCCTTCTGGGTACGTGTGCCTCTTTCTGGAGAATCCAGAGAGTGACAGCATAGGATGAAAAAGTAATGCAAGAATAAATGTGAGATGTAATAAGTAGATGACAGTGAGTGTAATGGGGCACATCCGTGTACACTCCCTGGTAATATGACATACATGGGGTCAGAAATTGCACCAAACCTGGAAAGTGAAAGGGACACCTGGCTGTTAGTTTTGCCAACATTACACTGGCATTTGTCTGTTGCACTAAAACATTTAGAAAATGTAATTTTAACATGGGGATTTAGTGTGTGAGAGCAGTGCATACTGAGTTGTGCTTCCCTTTTCTTACTTTTACCTCACTGTTATTTTTTAACTGCAGTTCACTGACACGATCTTGCAATCTCTGTTCTGATGTCTACATTACTTGAAGTTTCCATGTACTTCTGACACAACTAATCCTTATTCACGTTATCATTTGTTATTTGAAGGAGAAATCTGATTATTCATTATGTTCTGGGTCGAGAATGGAGACTGTACTGGCCGTGAAGGAAAGGGAGGTCATTCGCCTTTTGAAAGAAGTTCAGCATCTTCAGGTAGCTTTACAAGAACTGGAAGAAACTTCAGCAAATCAGATTTCAGAGCTGGAACGACAACTTGCCTTGAAGACTGAAGCTATTGAGGTGTGTATGTTTTGAATAAACATCAACCTTCCTTTTCTCTCTTTATTCTTTTACACCATTCAGTACGTTGCATTTTGTTGAGTTTTTAGGAAGCTCACCTTCTAGGTACTGATGATAGTAAAAAAAATCTACAAGATGCAGCTATTCTTACAAAAATCTCTCCAAACAAGGATAGCAAAATGCAGTTATTGGGTATTACTTGGGCTGCACTACAGAAAACATCAGGAGGAAGATAGAGAAGGAAGAGCGGTGAGACAAGACAAAGGGCACAGTTAACACAACACAATTAATTAAGGCACAGTAACAGACGTAACAAGGAAGAAACAGCAGAAAGTGGCTAGCAGGTATATTGTTGAAACAAGGTTTTTGTGTGGGTCAGTCAGTGAACTGAGGTTAAAAGGAAGGGGAGACTTGTGGTTCACTTGGTGTACAGTGGATGAGACCTCTGCTGACCACTTGTACTGATGAAAGTATGAAAATTGACATTGTACAACTTGTGCAAGACTTGCTAGTTTAAATGGTAGGTGAATCAGTGGATCTGAACAGTGGCATCTACAGGTACACTGGTAAAGTGTGGTACTTAACCTCATAAAGTCATCCTACTGAAACTAGTACAATGCAGAAAAAACAGCAGGGCTACCATGACTTTCAGCATAAATCTTTATTAAAACAACGAATAAGCACTTTCATGTTTGGTATACTTCTTCACATCCATCACATCCATTCATAAAAAACAAAAGTAACAGACTGATAAAATACAATACAACAATCACAAGACAGAATAGGAATTATAGCCAGTCATATTAAAAGTTCAGTTTCTGCCCTTTTAGGGCAGGTTTTAAACAAACACTAACATTAATCCCTGGATATTTATCTGCCTGTAACCTGAATATCCACTTTAATTCCAATTGTTCTATGTAATTATTTAAGTCACCACCTCTAAGACTTTGTTTCACACATTGTAAGGCTCTAAAAGAGAATTTATGTCCATTGTTCTCACTAATGTGCTTAGATAATTAATTCTTCATATTCTTAGATTTGATGTCATACATATGTCTTAATATTTTCTTTAAAATTTTTCACAGTCTTTCCAGCATGAAAACTTGTACAGACATCACATGTAGCTAAATAAACAATATACCTTGTTTGACAATCAACACAGCAATTGGGTTTAAAAATAAAATCAAAGCGAAGGTGTTTAAAAGTCTGTTGTTTCGAAATAGCCATACAAGCTTTGCACCTTCGGCAAGGGAATGTACCTCTTCTTTGTACTCTCTTATGTTGTTGTTGTTTAAAATTACAAAGTAAGTCCTTAAGATTGTTACAATTTTGTAGCCAAATCTTGGTTTAGGTCCCACAATATCTGCTGTTTTAGAATCTACAGTTAGGATCTGCCAAATCTTATGTATAATATTACATATGAAGTCCACATCATTAGTGAACCTAGTCATAAACCTCAGACCATAACATACAGAGGTCCCCTTCCCATGGCCAGTAGCAGACTTACCTTATCTACATGGCCATCAGAATAATAAGGATTGGCAGTGGTACACCTGGTTTTCAAAACCTCATTTTTGATATCATCTGTTTTTTTTTTTCCATAACCTCTGCTCAACATTATTCACTGCGTAATTCCATTGATTTAGTACAATCATCTTCCATTGTACATAGCCTAGAGGCTCTTGTAAACTGACCCTAGGATGTTCAGAAACAAATGTCTGAGATGCATGCTCTCGTGACAAAAAGATTTTGTTCTTCCAACATGTCTTTCTGTATAAGATGGTATTAATGTTACCTAAAGTATCCACACACAACCACACATCTAAAATATCAACATCTAAAATATCAATCATGGTGAACCTTAGAAAGTCAGTAGTTGTATCTATATATGATATAAATTGTGTAACGTCATTTCATCACCAGCCCATAAAAGAAAAATATCTTCCACAAAATGCGATAAAATTTATTATATTTAGAGAACCAGTTATTTGTAAAAACAAACGTGTCTTCCCAATAGTACATCACAAGGTTAGCATAAGAATTTGCACATGGGGTGCCCATAGTGACACCCCATCTTTGCAAGTAGATGTCATTACAAAAAATAAATGCATTATTTTCTGATATTAACAATAACAAAGTGCAAATAAGCATGATGGTCCCATTGTTGTATACATTCTTAACAGGTAATATATCCCTTACAGTCTTTAGTCCAAAAGCATTAGGTATGCTACTGAAAAGATTTTTTACATTAAATGACACCAAAAGCCACCCAGACGCATCATTAATAGTGCTCATAAACTGATATAAATCAGACAAGAAGTGATTAGTATCTTTCAAGACAGTCGGCAATGAAAATAAAATACTCTTCTGTTTCTCTTCCACAAATATGGAAAGGGGTTCTGTCACCCATCCAGCCCCAGCAACAGCGGGTTGTATAGGATCTTTATGTATTTTTGGTAGACCCTTAATTACAGGCAATAATGGCTGTTCCACACAAAAAAAAATGATACAACTGCTCATCTATAAGTTTACACATTAATAAATCATATAACCTATCTTGAGCATGTTTTACTAAATTATGAATAAACATTTTATCAACTTTACCATATGTTTTGTCCTCTCTTAAAAGACATCGCATAGAATTACAATAGTCTGTTATGTTCATAATGACCACAGCACCTCCTGTATTTGCTGGTCTAATGCAGATGTTATTGTTATGCATTAAAGATAACAAAGCCTTCCATTCCTGTGTGCTCAAATTTTAAAAACTCTTCTTAAGTGGAACTTTTAACAATCAAATGATATCATTCTCACAAACCTGTACAAATGTTGATTTGCTGTGGTAGCTGTGGATTAAATACACTCAGCTTCTTGAAGGAACTAACACCTTTAGATCACTGATCGCCAAACATTGATTTTAAGGTTAAACTCCATGCAAACAAATTGCAAGTCTAATAGAACATCACTTACTCTCGAAGGAGTTGCTGGAATATGTGTAATGCCTCTATTAAAGACAGAAAGTTCATTAGCATTCAAGTTATAGCAGGAGAGATTTACAAGAAGGTCATTCACCTGCGAATCTTCCTGGTTTCCAATTGCCGTTCTGCTGAATGTTTCCTTTTCAAGTACCTCTGCTGGTGGAATGTGTTAATTTTGTGGATCTCATCTTCACCAGAAGATGTAAAAAAATTTGTATTAAACAACAAATTTTTAGGTCTCATCCCTATTAATTCATATTTCAGCCCTTCTTGATTAGAAGGGGTGTTTTAACACTGGAGCAAGTTGCTGTATTCTCCTTACTTGAAGCGTTCACTTGTTGATCCTTGTATGTGTTAAGTTCTTAGGTTCATAGGATGTTACTAGGCTATTGGCCCAGAGACCCTTATAAGCCTAGCCAAGAATTTCACCCATGTTCCCTCAAAGTCTGCACTTGTTTCCCTTGTCCAGCAGGGACACAGGTGGGATCTTAGGGGTGTATTTTCTGTTTCTCATCCATTCATCCAGGTTCCTCTTAAAGAGGGCTAGAGAGGTACTCTGCTTGACATGGAGAGGGAGTCTATTCCACAGATGGGGGAGTCTTTGGGACACAAAGCTATCCCACCAACAAGTTTTATTAATGTCACAGACCAGGTTAAGGCCTTGTGTGCAGGTTGCTCGAGTGGAGTTTGTCTTACTGATATGCATCAACTCCATCAAGGCTGGGTTTGAGCTGGCCTATATGCCAGACACAGGTTACCTCTGAGCAGTCTGTATAAGACTGAGTAGAGGGACAGGCCTTTTAGCCTGTCTGTATAGGATAGGTGTTTGAGACCATGGATATTCCTGGTCAAGAACCTCTGTGGTCTCTCCAACTGCTGCATGTGCTAGGCAAGATACATGCCGAAGGGGGCATTGTACCCTTATGGATCTGATAAGGGAGGAGTACAGGGATGTTATGACCTCCTTGTTCCTGGATGAAATATTCTTATTTATGAGGTGGGCCATGTACAAAGCCTTCCGTACAACGGAGGCCAAAAGTGAGGTTGCTATCAACCTGGGTGCCCAAGTCTCTCACGACTGACTGCATGGTTAGTACATTGTTATTAATGTGATAATTAGTGGGGATGCCATTTTCCCCTCATGATGCATTTCTTGGCATTCAGTCTGAGGCCATGCATCTGGCACCAGTCGTTAGCTTGGGTAAGGCCTTCTTGGAGGATGTTCACATCACTAGGAAAATTTAAAACAGTGCCCAGCTTGCAGTCATGTGCAAACCTGGTCTTTCAGAGACCACTGGTTTTGGCTTGCACCTAGTATATCCCAAACAGTAGAGACCCCAAGACCAAGCTTAGGGGTACACCGCTTGTTATGGTTCTACTACTAGAGGTGGTTTCCCCTACTTTGAGTAGGTTCTATTATTGGAAATATCATTGCTAACATGTTGAGAAGAAACAGTATCAGAAGGGGGTGGGAGTGTCAGGCTATGAAGCGTCGCTATTCACCTGTTTCAGCCATATAAAAATATGTCCCAGCCGAAAATGTGATTTCTTTTGTTTGCTCTGCTGTAATTTAAGCTCATAGACCATTACTTTGTTGAATACCATGTCTAGAGCTTGTCTATACTTGTCTCCTTTAAACTAATTTAACATCTTATTATGTGTAATTTCCACTTTATGTAAAAGTTCTTCTTCTATAGGTCTAAAATACTCAAGAAGTAAGTTAATATAACTGAAGCTTCAGTCAAGGTTAAATTGCTGCCATTTCTTAAGCAGCTGGGAGTGCGAATGACCAAAAGTGGGCATACATGATACTCGCATCCATCTTGGAACTATTTTAAAGTGTGGGCACACCTCCAGATGGAGGCGTTGCCATTGCAACCCTCTTTAGTTTATACAATTCTTGCTCAAGCTCTCTCAGTTTCATTAAAAAGTCCTGATCTGTCCTGTGAGTAACCCCTTGCTGAATGTTGCATTTGATAGACCTGATATTGACTGTCAAGAAACTCCTATGGATTACAATGACTGTTTAATAGTAACAGCAGACCAAGCAAAATAAATTACAATGTGACTATAAGGATTTTTATCTGGGACATATTTTTGTATGGCCGAAGCAGGTGAATAGCGAAGCTTCACAGCCTGACACTCCCACCCCCTTCTGATACTGTTTCTTCTCAACATGTTAGCGATGATATTTCCACTGAACTTAACATAGACAGGGATCAACAAGTGAGTGCTTCAAGTTAGGTGAATACAGCAACTTGCTCCAATCTTAAAACACCCCTTTCTAATTGAGAAGGGCTGAAATATGAATTAATAGGGATGAGACCTAAAAATCCATTGTTTAATATAGATTTTTTTACTTCTTGCGGAGGAGATGAGATCCAGAAAATTAACACGTTTCACTAGCAGAGGACAAATGAAAAGGAACCTTTCAGCAGAACGGCAATTGGAAACCAGGAAGATTCACAGGTGAATGACCTTCTTGTAAATCCCTCCTGCTACAACTTGAACGCGAATGAACTTTCTGTATTAAATAAAGGGCTTACATATATTCCAGCAATTCCTTCAAGAGTAAGTGATGTTCTGTTAGACTTGCATATGTTTGCACAGAGTTTAACCTTAAAATCAGTGTTTGGCAATCAGTGGTCTAAATGTGTTAGTTCCTTCAAGAAGCCGAGTGTATTTAATCCACAGCTACCACCACATATCAATACATTTGTACAGGTTTGTGAGAATGATATCATTCCATTGTTAAACGCTCCACATAAGAAGAGTTTTTAAAATTTGAGCACACAGGAATGGAAGGCTTTGTTATCTTTAATGCATAACAATGATATCTGCATTAGACCAGCAGATACAGGAGGTGCTGTGGTCATTATGAACATAACAGACTAAATATATGGTAAAGTTGATAAAATGTTTATTCATAATTTAGTAAAACATGTTCAAGATGGTTATATGATTTATTAATGTGTAGACTTATAGATGAGCAGTTGTATCTTTTTTTTTGTGTGGAACAGCCATTATTACCTGTAATTAAGGGTCTACCAAAAATACATAAAGATCCTATACAACCACCACCCATGCTCCCCATTGTTGCTGGGGCTGGATGGGTGACAGAATCCCTTTCCATATTTGTGGAAGAGAAACAGAAGGGTGTTTCATTTTCATTGCCGACTGTCTTGAAAGATACTAATCACTTCTTGTCTAATTTATATCAGTTTATGAGCACTATTAATGATGTGTCTGGGTGGCTTTTGGTGTCATTAGATGTAAAAAATCTTTTTAGTTACACACCTAATGCTTTTGGACTAAAGACTGTAAGGGATATATTACCTGTTAAGAAAGTATACAACAATGGGACCATCATGCTTATTTGCACTTTGTTATTGTTGTTGTGTCTTTCGGCTTTTCCCAGTTAGGGGTCGCCACAGCGGAACTCCGGTCCACTAATGATTGGCAGTTGATTTTTATGTGGTGAGTTGCCAGCCCTGACGCACAACCTTCAGTGAAGGTATCCCCATTCATGCATGTCTCCACGCAGAAGACGATCTAGCTGAGAATCGAACCAGACAGCGTCTTACTGTGAGGTGGCAACGCTACCGCAGCACTACCAGCAGAAAATAATGCATTTATTTTTTGTAATGCCATCTTCTTGCAAAGATGGGGTGTCACTATGGGCACCCCATGTGCAAATTCTTATGCTAACCTTGTGATGTACTATTGGGAAGACAAGTTTGTTTTTACAAATAACTGGTACTCCTAAATATATAAAATTTTGTCGTTGTTTTGTGGACAGTATGTTTCTTTTATGGGCTGGTGATGAAATGATGTTACAACAATTTATATCATATATAGATACAACTACTGACTTTCCTAGGTTCACCATGACAGCTTCTTATTTTAATGTTGATATTTTAGATGTGTGGTTGTGTGTGGATACTTTAGGTAACATTAATACCATCTTATACAGAAAGACATGTTGGAATAACAAAACCTTTTTGTCACATGAGAGCATGCATCCCAGACATGTGTTTCTTGAACATCCTTAAGAGTCAGTTTACAAGAGCCTCTAGGCTATGTACAATGGAAGATGATTGTACCAAATCAGTGGAATTACTCAGTGAAAAATGTTTGGCCAGAGGTTATGGCAAAAAACAGTTAGATGATATCAAAAATGAGGTTTTGAAAACCAGGTGTACCACGGCCAAACATCATTCTGATGCCACTGGCCATGGGAAGGAGACCTCTGTATGTTATGGTTTGAGGTTTATGACTAGGTTCACTAATGATGTGGACTCCATATGTAATATTATACATATGAATTGGCAGATCCTAACTGTAGATTCTAAAACAGCAGATATTGTTGGACCTAAACCAAGATTTGGGTATAAAAATTGTAACAGTCTTAAGGACTTGCTTTGTAATTTTAAACAACCACAACATAAGACAATAGAAAGAACAGGTACATTCCCTTGCCAAAGGTGCAAAGCCTGTACGGCTATTTTGCAACAACAGATCTTTAAACACCCTTGCTTTGATTTTATTTTTAAACCCAATTGCTATGTTGATAGCAAGGGGTGAGGGGGCTGGCATAATGGTTCACCTTAAAGATACAAGGAGCAGGGTTCAGTTTTCACATGGGGTAATTGGCTAGGCTTAAAATGTCCCACAGGGGCAGTTAGCCTAGTACTAATCTATGAATCTATGATTGTCAAACACTGTATGTTGTTTGCTTAGCTACATGTCATGTCTGTACATGTTTTTATGTTGGAAAGACTGAAAAAGTGTAAAGAAAGAATATTAAGACATATGTATGACATCAAATCTATGAATTTGAAGAATTAATTAGCTAAGCACATTAGTGAGAACAATGAACATAAATTCTTTTTTAAAGCCTTACAGTGTGTGAAAGAAAGTCTTAAAGGTGGTGACTTAAATAATTACATAGAACAATTGAATTAAAGTGGATATTCAGGTTACAGATGTTAGTGTTTGTTTAAAACCTGCCCTAAAAGGGCGGAAATTGAACTCTTAATACACTTGGCTGTAATTTCTATTCTGTCTTGTGACTGATGTATTTTATCAGTCTGTTACTTTTGTTTTTTATGAATGGATGTGATGGATGTGAAGAAGTATACCAAACGTGAAAGTGCTTATCCGTTGTTTTAATAAAGATTTATGCTGGCAGTCATAGTAGCCCTGCTGTTTTTTACTGCATTGTACTGGTTTATTTCCAGCATTGGTTTTTGCGTGTTGTTGGGCCATTTATTTTACTGTAAATCCTACTGAAACTGAGATAGTTTTACGGGACTTAACAATGGCCTTTTGATATTATAGTAGCAAGCGAGGCTGACATTGGTGAAGCAGTAAACCTCACCTTATTATGCTAAGGTATTTGGCAAACCCATGAAAGAAAGGACTAATGTGTGTGTTAGAGATTAGCAAACCACAGAACTGGAAGTGCCATGATTCACAATAGCAGGTAACCAAAGTCTGGCATACCTTGTTCATTTCTTTAGATGTGGGATTAGGGATTGATCAGTAAAAACATTGATTGTGGCCTATGTACAATTCTTTGAGTACCTTGTCGCCATTTTATTTAAGGCTAGCCAACAAGCTTTGAGCCAGAGTGTTTCTTTGGAAGATAGTGATGCAAGGGGAAAGAACTGTCAGCAGGTCTGTTATCACAGAGGGAAGGAGCCCATCTAAATTGTCGATAGCCAAACGTTGGAAAACATTTCAGACATCAGGAGAGCTGGCTGGGGAAAGATGCTTATAACTTCCTCCACCTTGCAGGAGACCCCCTGATGGGTAAACAGCAGCACCTATAGAGAAACAGACATGATATATGTATGTAAATGTCCTTTTTAAAAGCTTGAGGTAGGCATAATCAGGTAATTTAATTGACATGTCAGTGCTTTAAAGTTACGCTTCCTTCATTGTCATAGTGGGGAGGTAGGTGGATAAAGTACAGTTGTGAAGAAACTTACCACAATTCCATAATTACCAGTCTTCACCAACACCTGAAGAGTTTTACTAGCATCTCATAGCCATATACATAGTTTTTGACATTGCTCACCCCCTCATTTGTATACTACTAATACAAGCCTTAATGGTAGCCATATATATATAATTGGCAGTGAAGCTGCTTTATACCTTGCCTCTTAACAAAGTATTAATATTTTCTGCCCTACCTAGTTCCTTCTCACACCTCCATTTCTTTGAATTTCTAAGCTAATCGCATGACTATTTTCTATCTGACAAACCCACTAATACACCTCTTCGAATGCTCAATGTTCCAACATGTACTAATGCATAAGTATCTTTTATACTGTAATAGTTGCATTAATTCACATGAATGTGATCTAATTAGCAAATATATGTGTAATTGTTCATGTATACTATTTAATGTATGTTCACTTATATTACTGTATGCATGTTTAAAAATGTTTTTAATATGTTGGAGTTTTATTCCCTGAGCCTCTGCTGAAAATAGTTTTTTGACTAAACCCAATCAGACAAACCCCATAAACAAAAGCAAAATAAATAATAGTAGATGTTGAGCAGGTCACTGCTATAACAGTCTTAACTACTGGGACTAAAGCTGCAGGCATCGGCAGCCAGTTAGAACCCTTCCCTGTAGGCATAGTGGCCTTTCAGTCCCCTGGCTCTTCAGGACACTCATTATAAAGCCAGTGTTTGCCTATGCCAGGTTAAGAGGGTTTTTTTTTGCCCTTATAGCAGGTAGAAAACCACTTTTAGAGAAGAGCAAAGGCTCTAGACATGTTTTTTTTTTTTAGGTAGGCTATCTCACCCCAGCCCAGGATGCCTTTAATCCAAGAGAGCAGACAATAGAGTGGGGATGGTGGGATGGCAGTAGTATTGCAACAGTAATCTACTCAAACATCAACTCCTATGTTAAGTTCATACATAGTCATACTTTGTTAGGTCACTGCTGCAGTTGTCTTAACTACTGAGATGATTCCCAGAGCTTCAGGACAACAAGGAGGATGTGGCCTGAGAAGAAAGGCTGGTTTGTAGCATGCCTTTCAGAATGGCCATATTAAACTAGTTCTTTCCCTAATGTCGGTTACCAGTCTGCAATATTTTGAGCAAGTGTATACAGACGTATAAGTGGCTGCATCCGGAATGAAGGAGGGCCATAGTGGTGGCTTTCCTCCTGGTACTATGAGCTTTGACTGTTACTACCAGGAGTTTACCTTGGGAGAAGTGGCAGAATGTTGTACTCTGTTCTAGCCATTTAGATATAATATGTTTAGACAACTGCTCTTCCTCTATCATTGCTGCAAAGGAGACAAATAACTGACAGGATTTTCTGGTGTCTCTGATCCTGTTTAAGTCATATCTTAGCGTCTGTGCACAGCCAAGGACTGCAGAATTATTTCCATTTTATTTTGGGGTATGAAGAACACTGGTAACTGAGTAGTATTGATTCATGGATGTTCTGACGATGAATACCTTTTGGGCTGGTCTTGCCTTGCCACTATAGAAACCTAGTGTTGGTTTTCTGAAATGTACAACACTTGTTCGTTACAGAGTGAATACATTGGAACACATTTGCTTTATGGGTTCTTAAAAAAACTTTCATTAACTTGCACTTGCTGTGGTTTATCTAGGTCCTTCAGTCATTCAGTGTCATTCTAAGCAGCTGCTACCAAAGCACTTAGACGCATGTTTTTTTTTTCTTTGCTGTGGTTCTCCTCTGACCATCATACCCTCTCCGCCAGTTGATATTCTATCAGATTCATTCCTCCAGGAATGAGAGCTATATAGCCCAATCACTCCTTTAGGGACGAATGATGGCCAAGCAGGGAGTTGCACTGTGATCTATGTGGAAGACTGATGCTTTTGTTTGAGTCCTACATTCCCCTTCGCAAGCTCAGTGATATTCTTGGAGTATTTCCACATGCGATGTAAACCTGCAGATGCCCATCTACCATGAAACAAATGCCTCTGTTGCCTCACTATCACCATTGAGGGACTGAAACACCATTGAGGGACTGAAACACAAAATGCATTCCCAGCCATAGGCTTCACCCTTCATCCTAACCACTAACAAATGTAGTGTATTCTATCTTCCTCTGACTTTTAAAAGCACATAGGGAACCCACAGGCAATGAATCCCAGACAAGTAGTCTGAAAAGTCAGCTGTAAACACTTCAGAAGGCAGAATCTAATTGCTGCTCAACAAGGTTTGGATTTCCTGTGTGATTCAGAATTTGAATGAAATGTTCTTGTTTACTTTGTCACTTAAGTGCTTGGGAAGGTACAATCAGTCTCTAATAATTCTGGGGAAAAAATCTACCAGTGAGTGTCTCTGTCTGTTTGAAAACAGCTCCACTTTGAAGGCATACTTCTCAATTTCTCAGCACAAGAAATCTGGATAAAGCCAGAATAACTGAGAGACAAAAACCCTAAAATAGGGACAGATTTTAAAAATTGCTCTTTTAAACTTAAAAAGTTAGTAGAAAAATAGGTTTTGTATTAGCATGCGTTTTTCTGAAGGATATGAATTCCGAACCTCAAATGTCTGTCATTATTTAGTGACTTCAGTCCTCAATGATTTGCCTGAAAACCATGTTTTATGAGGAATCTGACAAAAATGCTAAAAATGCGGACTGCGCACAATAGGAGAGCTGGTAGAAACACAACTTTAATGTTGCGAAAACTGATACAAATATTGATAAAATCCAAATAATAGTAAGCGCTTTCAGCAAGTTAAAATAACCCGCCTTCATCAGACAAACCACGAGACTGAGTCAAAATATCTTATACTATGCAATTAAATACAGCAAACCAATCATATTGAAATGCATTTGCTAAATGAGGGAAACTCCATGACAACCTTAAAAGGACATAGCTTCAAGATGCAACTTAGAAACAAATAAATCATCATCGACAATTACTAGTGAATGGTGCAATGAATGTAAACAACCCCATAATAGTTAACTACGTGCATTTCAAGTTAATACACAAAAGTGCCGTGTAACGCTAAACATTAAAAAACATAGTATGTGACAAATGAACGTAAAATACTCATGAGCTGAATAAAACCTGCAGGATTTGTTATTAAATCCAATACACCCCTAATGCGATGTCTTAGCTAAGTTATAATAGCTACAATAAGTTGGTTAAAACGCCAATGCACATTGCTTGTATTGTGAATATCGTATATTTCCATCACAATAAGTGAATGCTTAAGTCAAAACAAACTTAGGCTTCTGGGCTGCAGCACGGCTGGAATTGACATCCGGAACGGTCCGATAAACCGACAGCCCCGGCCATTGGTTTACAACTACTATATATTACATAACCTGGACAGCACAAAACCATATATATATATGTGCAAATATAATTAAGAACTATATGACACATGGAATAGAGGAGATCTAAAACTCAATAACCAGGCCAACCCATATGGGACCTATTGCATGTTACAATTTTTAGAAAGATGATAAAAATATCTGTGAAGGTGTATAAACACAAAAAAATACCCTAATCATGGTAAATTTGATAGTGGATCATGAACAAATCCAAGGACGGGTGAATGTGGATATGTATATGAGTCTATCCAATAAGACCACAATTGCTACAAAAGATGCTAAAATACACTTTTGTGTTTAGACACCTTCACAGATATTTTTATCATCTTTCTAAAAATTGTAACATGCAATAGGTCCCATATGGGTTGGTCTGGTTATTGAGTTTTAGATCTCCTCTATTCCATGTGTCATATAGTTCTTAATTACATTTGCACATATATATATATGGTTTTGTGCTGTCCAGGTTATGTAATATATAGTAGTTGTAAACCAATGGCCGGGGCTGTCGGTTTATCGGACCGTTCTGGATGTCAATTCCAGCCGTGCTGCAGCCCAGAAGCCTAAGTTTGTTTTGACTTAAGCATTCACTTATTGTGATGGAAATATACGATATTCACAATACAAGCAATGTGCATTGGCGTTTTAACCAACTTATTGTAGCTATTATAACTTAGCTAAGACATCGCATTAGGGGTGTATTGGATTTAATAACAAATCCTGCAGGTTTTATTCAGCTCATGAGTATTTTACGTTCATTTGTCACATACTATGTTTTTTAATGTTTAGCGTTACACGGCACTTTTGTGTATTAACTTGAAATGCACGTAGTTAACTATTATGGGGTTGTTTACATTCATTGCACCATTCACTAGTAATTGTCGATGATGATTTATTTGTTTCTAAGTTGCATCTTGAAGCTATGTCCTTTTAAGGTTGTCATGGAGTTTCCCTCATTTAGCAAATGCATTTCAATATGATTGGTTTGCTGTATTTAATTGCATAGTATAAGATATTTTGACTCAGTCTCGTGGTTTGTCTGATGAAGGCGGGTTATTTTAACTTGCCGAAAGCGCTTACTATTATTTGGATTTTATCAATATTTGTATCAGTTTTCGCAACATTAAAGTTGTGTTTCTACCAGCTCTCCTATTGTGTGCAGTCCGCATTTTTAGCAGTTTTGGTTTCTTGCCGTTTTTTTTTTTTTTGAGGAATCTGACAAAAATATGAGGCAAAATCCTAGACACTTTGTAAAAATCTGGGCAGTTGAGAGGTATGTAAGGCATACCTCTCATCTATACAGATTTTTGCCTCATATTTTTGGTGCGGTTTTCATAAATTTGTGGTTTTCTGGCAATTTGTGGCAAATCATTAAAGATTGAAGTTAGAAAATAATGACAACGTTTGAGTTTCAGACTTCATATCTTTCAGAAAATTCATGTTAATGCAAAACCTGTTATGCTATCAATTTCCTAAGTTTGTAAGAGCAATATTTAAAAATTGTCCCTATTTTTGGGCCTTTGTCCCACTTTTATTTATGTGTTTGTCCAGATTTCTTGCTCTAGGAGGCTGAGAGGTATGATAAGGGCATGGTAAAGCTCTGCATGATTTTTATACAGGTTTAAGAATTTATTTGCAATTGTGCTGCACATTTTACTGGAAAGGCAACTAAAATAAACATACTTATTTTAGCTCAATGCATTTTTTTACATTTCACATACTGCTGCGGAAGCATTGTCGCCTCACAGTTAGACATTGCCCATTCGATTCTCAGTTAGAGCTTCTTCTGTGTGGCGACATGCGTGAATGAGCGTTCCTTCATTGAAGGTTGTGTGTTAGGCCCGGCAAGCCAGCATGTAAAACTCTACTGCCAATCATTAGCAGACCGGAGTTCCACTGTGGCAACCCCTAACCGGGAAAAGCCGAAAGACACAAACATTTACTAAAAGACTGGTGCAAATGTGACCTGGCCTGTCACAACACTAAGAAATGTTCTTCATCTTGGCTACCTCTCCACTTAGAGTCAGTACCAAAAAAAAAAAGAGGGACAAAAGCCC
This sequence comes from Protopterus annectens, assembly GCF_019279795.1. Classification (NCBI taxonomy): domain Eukaryota; kingdom Metazoa; phylum Chordata; order Ceratodontiformes; family Protopteridae; genus Protopterus; species Protopterus annectens. Next base: position 665,593,539 of record NC_056733.1, on the reverse strand, counting down.
CAAATCAGGGGAAAATGTATATACTTAGAAAGCTGTCGGAATAACAGACTGAGATCCTGAATGATTTGCCAGAAAATTACAGATTTTATAAAGAACAGGCCAACAGTACGAGTCAGAATTAGGGAAATTCTGTGAAATCAGGAAGCAGTTTATAACTATGGCTGAACATCCCATATGTTTAGAAAGTTGTACCTGGACTGGCTCAGTACAATGGGTATTGCACAACACCTGTAACTAAATGGGGAGGTCTGAAGGAGCTTCCTGCAAGATAAACACAGAAAGGTGTTTTTGTGGGGACAAGTCCCCTATCCCTTATGCGAGGGTTAATGCACCCTTTGCTTAATCATTCTCAGTCTGAGGTTGTGTATCTTGGTGAAAGTGCAGTGACCAAAAATGCACAGAGAATGAGAGCTGTTTCTAGTGCCCAGAAGAGAAGGTACTTGGAGACCTATTCTATACTTCTCCCACCTAAACACTTTTCTGAAGGTGCCTTCCTTTTGGATGGTGTCTCTTCAGTCCCTTTTTCTTCTCTTGCACCCTCAGGCCTTTCTGGTGTCTCTGGACCTCAAGAATGCTTATCTCCATATTCCAATCCATCCTTTTTACAGGAGATTTTTGTGTTTTGATCCCTCATAGACCTCTTTTTTTCTGAGGACATGCTGCAGTAGTTCTTCCACACAACATACTTGCGCACACACCCACTCCCATGACCATTTTAGAGTGTCCAGTCCACCCACTGCATATCTTTGGAATGTGGGAGGAAACAGGAGCACCTGGAAGAAACCCAAGCGAACACAGGGAGGACATGCAGACTCCATACAGAAGGCTCCCCAACTGAGAATCAAACCAAAGAACCCCTTGCTGTGATGTGACAACACTATCCAGTGCGCCACTGTGATACCCCGATCCCAAGGTCTTTCCATCTTGGAGTTAAATAAGCTGAGTTACCTAAACTGCACAGACAGAAAAATAGTAAATTGCAACAAATACTATGATAAAATTACACCTGAGAAAGAGTGTTTTCAAGCTAACAGGATTAAGCTGCTGTGAATCAGTAAACTGAGCTTTCAGAATTTATTGCTGAATGAAAACTATCCATATAGTTAAGTATGTTGCTAGATAGATCTGAAAGCTTTTGTATTTTCACTGTCAGTCATAGTGCTATATATATTAAATTAGCCTTCATGGCAAGTGTATAGATAAGTACTTTTCTAGATTTCTTGCTTTATTTTTCATTCTTTGTTAAATTTACTGTTTTCAATTTACCATTTTGTAGCTAGGTTTTTGATTGAAAGAAATCCATGGAACAACTCACCTACAAAGGTAACACTTGCAGCATTAATAACTGAATCCCTCACTCTAAATCATGATTTGTATTTCAGAGTTTGCCCGTAAAGACCATTTCTGAACCTGGCCCACACTTGAAAGCAGTATCTTTAGATTAAGTTGTTGTCTGAGCCTTACTCTGTGTGTGTGTGTGTGTGTGTGTGTGTGTGTGTGTGTGTGTGTGTGTGTGTGTGTGTGTGTGTGTGTGTGTGTGTGCGTGTGTGTGCGTGTGTGTGCGTGTGTGTGTGTGTGTGTGTGTGTGTGTGTGTGTGCATGTGTGTTTGCATGCGCGCTTGTGCATGAGCATGTGGGAATGAAGTGCAGTAAATCCTGACCGGATGTCAGCCAAAACCCTTTTCATAAACATAATTCACTCTATTACACATTCTCCCACCCAACATACCAAGAAAAGAAGCAAATACACTTTTAACAATCTTCCTACTAATGAAACTGTATATAGCTTTTAAATGGCTAGATATGATAAATATCTTAAACAAGTAGCTATAAAACACCTTTTAGCTCATAAAATAGTAATAGATAAAAGAAACAAAAACATGAAATCCAGAGAAATTTGGGAACAAACCTTTAATATCATATTAGCATAATTCATCACACAGCAGCTTAGAAATACACTCTAATGGAACTGAAGAACACATACAAGTTCAGATATTAAATAATAACTTGGATATTACGAATTTATATACTGTCTGTATAACTGCGGAATTAACAGTGAAAGCATCTATGTACATAGTGTAAATAGATATGTTGTACGACCTATATCCTGTGGTATTGACATCAATGTATAACATATATATATATATATATATATATATATATATATATATATATATATATACGGTTATGTTGTAAGATGTTTTTTATCTGTGACATTTATTAATGTAAAAAGATAAATAAAAATTATTGAAAAAAAAACCTTTCATAAACAGAAGCCAAAAGCATGGTATCCTTTTTGATTTTCTGTTTAGTACTGCCTGTTTGTCCAGGGGAAAGTGGCTGGAGACTGTAATAATCTGTGTGAGCAACATAGAGGCGTTAAAGCACATGTTAACTTTACACAGTATCCTGGGACCTACAGAATATGTATGGTTGAAGATTAAAAGCTTGCTTTGTAATTGTGTTGATTGTTCAGCTTTTGTTCCACTGACTTGTCTACAGTAAATGACTGTGTTGTTAGCAGCTGGATTCCAGTCACAGATTTGTTTGAACAGCTGATTACCACTTCCAAGGCAGCAGAAGACAAGTGACAACAGGATTTAACTTTTAGTGTTCCTGCATGTTTTAGGAGTATGTGCTACTAGACAGTAATTGCATATGGCTACCTGACTCAGTAAGTTACAGAAGTAGATGAACTTCAGCAACAGTTTGCAGGTAATATCACAACAGTAATTGCAGAGTAATTAATGTGACATAGAAATAATACTTGAACCCGCGGACTTCAGTAAAGCTTAGAAGTAATGGAACTAGAAGTAGGTCTTTGTAAAGCAAGGTACAAGGTCATTCCGTACAACAGTGTCCCACCTCATACACTGTTTGGAGGAGTTGCATTGGCTTTAAGACAGATTTAATACCCCCATGGCTTCCTCAGTGATGTGTGTTACTGAGATGATCACTTGTTCTGTCAGCGTACTGGAAGATCTGAATTTTAGTTGCTGGCTCTATACCTGAAGATGACAGGAAAAGCTGTCTATTCATCACATATTGTCTGGTGTCTTCCTTATGTGCACCCTAATCATACCTCTTAGCTGTCCAGATTTCACAGACTGTCCAGATTTTTGCCTCATATATTTGCTTGTTTTTTATAAAATTGTTTTTCTGGTGAATCATAGGATCATAGGAAGTTACTAGGCTAATGGCCCTGAGGCCCTTGTAAGCCTATCCAAGAGTTTAGCCCATGTTTAGACAAGTCAGCACCTGTTACCCCTGTCCAGCAGGGACACAGGTGGAATCCCAGGGGTTTATTTTATGTTTCCCATCTAGTTAACCAGGTTGCGCTTAAAAAGGGGTAAAGAGATACTCTGCTTGACGTGGAGAGGGAGTCTATTCCATAGATGGGGGAGTCTCTGGGACACAAATCTGTCCTGCCAACAAGCCCTATTGATGTCACAGACCAGGTTGAGGTTGTGCGTGTGGATTATTTGAGTGGAGCTTGACTTGCAGATATACAGCAGTCCCATCAAGGCGGGGTCTAAGTTTACTTTGTATGCCAGAAAGAGGTCACTTCTGAGGAGTCTATATGAAACTGAGTAGAGGGACAGGAATTTTAGTCTATCTGTGTATAGCAGATGTTTGAGACCCTGGATTCTCCTGATGAGGAACCTCTGTGGTCTGTCCAGCTGCTGTATGTGCTTTGCGAGGTACATGCTGAAGGGACGTTGTACTCAATAATGGGCCTTATAAAGGAAAAATACAGGGATGTTATGACCTTCTTGTCCCTGAATAAGATACCCTTACTTATGAGGTGAGCCATGTAGAAAGCTTTCCATACAATGAAAGCAACATGGTGGTCAGAAATCATGTTGCTATCAACCTGGGTGCCCAAATCCCTCATGACTGATTGCATGCTTAGGACATTGTTATTAATGTGATAATTTGTGGGGACATCACTCTCCTCAAAGGGGATGATGATGCATTTTTTTTAGTATTCAGCTTGAGCCGTGTTTCTTGCACCATCCATTTGTTTGGGTGAGACCCTCTTGGAGGATGTCTGCATCACTAGGGGAATTGATGACAGTGCCCAGCTTGCAGTCATCTGCAAACTTGGTTAGCCAAAGCCAACTAGTTTTGGCCTGTACCTCAGAAAAGTATATCTCAAATAACAGAGGCCCCAAGAACGAACCCTGGGGTATGCCACTTGTTACGGGTCTACTACTTGAGGTAGCTTCCCCTATTTTGATTAGGTGGGTTCTATCAGTGAGCTAGTTTGCTACCCATCTGGTAACATATGGATTGATGCCTTTTTGAGAGAGTTTATCTATTATGCCCAAATGGGGAATAGTGTCGATGGCATCTCACCATCTTCCCCTCATCCATGGGTTTGATGATTGTCTCAAAGAAGTCGACCAAATTTAACAGCCATTTTCTCCCCTTGACAAAGCCAAACTGTGTGGTATCAATGTTTGGAGGTTGTCAATGTTCTTGTTAATGAGGTCCATGATAATCAATTCCGTGGCTTTGAAGATCAGACTAGATAGACTCAAAGGTCTGTAATTTCCCAGATTGGTGGATGCTCCACCTTTGTGCAAAGGGATGACAATGGGTGTCCTCCACTCAGCTGGGACAAAGCCAGTACTCAGGCTTTGGTTGAAAAGGGTGCCTAATGGTGCTGCAAGTTCCTGCCTATGTTCATGTAGGATGCAGCCTGGGATGTTATCGGGTCCCATGGAGGCTGTATTTTTTGCCTTTGAGAGAGCAGTGATGACCTGTTCCCTAGATATAAGGGGAAGGGGGCAGGTACTGGGGATGTCTTGGATTTACTGATGGGGGGACAGAGGGGTGAAGTTTTTGCCATATCTGTCAGCCAGCAAGTTTGCTGTATCTACAGCATTTGTATATGTTATGGCCTTGACCACCAGCTCTGAGCAGATCTGGGTGCTTCCTTTGAGGTTGCGGACATATGTGAAGAAGGCCTTATGATTGTCTTTAGAAGATGTTTGGACTCAAAGTTTGCTTTGTAGATTTCACTAGTGTTTTTATTTGCTTGTTCAGGCTAAGGAGAGATTGATTCCAATTGGGCACCTGCTCCTTCTTGGTCCTGTACAGCAATTTTTTCCTTTTGTTATGGAGTTTATGCATTGCAGATGTCCACCAGACAGGTTTACTCTTCCTTACGGAGGATGATTCAGTCCTGTTGGGTATTCCTGAGTCCATGCATCTATGTAAACACTTGTGTAGTGCTTTGGTGCAGTTTTGGATGTTGGTGTCAGTTTCTTCAGAGGGGGAGGGGGATGTGAAGTTGTTTATACCATCCCTGAGGAGGCAGTAATCAGCTCTGGAGATGTTTTTTGTTTGACCCTGGCTAGAAGGGGGGGGGGTAGGGGACAATAGTGACTTTGAAATTGACCACTTTATGGTTGGATCTTACCAGGGAGGATGATACTGTGGGGATGCTGCAGTGGTTACTTATGTTGGTTAATACCAAGTCCAAGATATTATCGCCTCTTTTGGGGGGTATCAAATAGCTGTTTCAGAGAGTTTGCATTGATAAAATCGAGGAATCTTGGGGCATTTGTATTCTGGCGTGAGTAGTTCTTCCAGTTTATGTTCGGGTAGTTAAAATCACCCAGGATCAGGGTAAAGGGTTGAATCTTGATAGATTCAAAGAGGTCCAGATAGGCGGATTGAGCATCTTGAGTCAGATTTGGGGGCTGGTAGCTAGCTATGATTTGAATAGGGGTCTTGTCAATGGTTAACTGCACCCAGAGTGTCTCCTGTTGTTCATACTGTTTGACCAGCCTGGAGGTGTGTATATCTTTAATATATATTGAAACTCCACCTCCTTTGGCTTTACTGCCCACAGTTTGGGGTTTGAATGTATTATAGGATGAGTAATTAGGTAAGGCAGGTGTGCTGTCTGCAGCTTTGAACCAGGTATCATGGATCAAATAAGTAAAAATATTAGAGGTGGTCCATGGGAACTGAAGTTGGAAGAATGTGAACTACTATGGCAGTTAAGAACCAATGCCCATGTTCCACCAGGGCTGAATGAATTTAGTTCAATTAAATGCATTCTAAAGTTAAAATCATTGGATAGGTAATATGTAGTATGAAATGTGTATACATCTATTCAGTTACATTTTACTATGATGTTACCACTAAATTTAAGTAGCAGTTTTCTATATAATACATAATGTATGATATTATTTAAAAAAGGGGGGTCAAAGTTAATTCACTCTTTTAACTTAACATCTAGATAGGAAGTGGAGGCTGTTTATTTATCATTGCATTGTCTACAGACACAAAGTGATAATACATACATTTTAGTATGGTTTATATTTGTCTTATTTTGTTTGTGTTATATAACAAATTATAATGTTTAAATTTCTTTGTGCTTTTTAGCATTTTAAATTCCATTTGTAATGCCATTTCTTCTAGTACTTAGTTTGATCAATTTGAGGAAGCTTGTTAATTGTTTTATTAACTTATTAACTAATTAAGAGCCTTATATAAGGCACTGAATGTTGGGTAGAGTTTTGTCTGAAGAAGTTCATTGTATAGTGTGGATGAACGAAAGCGCTTACAATAAAGAACTGGGATTTTTTTTAGCACTCCTCGGCTGTTCTTTTGTTACTTTCAGTGGTTTTTCACAAGTATCCTTACAGTAGGGGAGGGAACAGCAAAAGCCACCAACTTTAAGAACAAAACAGCAGTTGAGCAGGAGGGTGGGAGAAAAACAAAATGCAGCCAGAAGTCAAGCAAATATATAAATGCAGACACAGATAAGTAAATAGTTCAGTCAAGCAAATAAATAAAAACAGAGTAGTACTGTTAAGAATCACTGAACAGTTAGATAAAGTGCAAAAATATACTTATATCAGCTCTGTATTTCCAGATTGTTTAAAAAGCACTCTCAAGTAAGGCACAATGGAGCTTCTAGCAAAATAATTGAGATAGAAGTCAAAAAACAGTGACAGACAGCTAAGTTTCAGACTTCATTTTAATGCAGATCCTGTTATTCCATCAACTATATAAGTTTGCAAGAGCAATATTTAAATGTTGTCTTTATTTTGGGGCCTTTGTCACCCCCCCCCAATTATTTATGGCTTTGTCCAGATTTCTTGTTCTAAGAGGTTAAGGGATATAACCCTAATCCAGAGTATTGTCTTTTACATACAATTAGGAATCTCTCCCTTTTGGGACTCTCACATTTAAATGATAAATTCACCTAAAATTCCTTTTTTTCCTCATCACAAATTGTGCTTCCTTCTCTTTAATACAGCCACAAGACTATCATATTCAAAGGGTACATATTCTAAATTGTACTTTTACTGATTTATCCCTTATTATTTTTCTGTACACCAGTCTAGTCTGAGTTTTTATGAAATTTCATGGTATTTCAGTCTGGTATTTGTCCTGTAATGTGT
>NC_056733.1:665493612-665581112 GCF_019279795.1 Protopterus annectens | reverse complement strand
ATCCCAATGGGCAGCACATGATCGTTGACAGTTTTGTGATGTAAGTGCTTACTGTGCATCCCAATGTGCAGCACATGATCTTTGAGAGTTTTGTGATGTAACTGTTTACTGTGCATCCCAATAGGCAACACCTGATCTCGGAGAGTTTCGTGATTTAACTGTTTACTGTGCATCCCAATGGGTAGCACATGATCTTTTGAGAGTTTTGTGATGTAACTGCTTACTGTGCATCCTGATGGGAAGCACATGATCTCTTATAATTTCGTGATGTAACTGTTTACTGTGCATCCCAATTGGCAGCACATGATTTCTGAGAGTTTCGTGATGTAAGTGCTTAGTGTGTATCCCGATGGGCAGCAGCACATGATCTCTGAGAGTTTTGTGATATAACTGTTTACTGTGCATCCCGATGGGCAGCACATGATCTCTGATAGTTTAGTGATGTAACTGTTTACTGTGCATCCCGATGGGCAGCACATGATCTCTGAGAGCTTCGTGATGTAACTGTTTACTGTGCATCTCAATGGCCAGCACATGATCTCTGAGAGTTTTGTGATGTAACTGTTTACTGGGCATCCCAATGGGCAGCACGTGATCTCTGAGAGTTTTGTGATGTAACTGTTTACTGTGCATCCCAATGAGCAGCACATGATCTCTGAGAGTTTTGTAATCTAACTGTTTACTGTGCATCCCAATGGGCAGCACATGATCTCTGACAGTTTCATGATGTAAGTGCTTACTGTGCATCCCAATGGCAGCACATGATCTCTGAGAGTTTCATGATGTAACTGTTTACTGTGCATCCCGATGGGCAGCACATGATCTCTGATAGTTTAGTGATGTAACTGTTTACTGTGCATCCCGATGGGCAGCACATGATCTCTGAGAGTTTCGTGATGTAACTGTTTACTGTGCATCCCAATGGCCAACACATGATCTCTGAGAGTTTTGTGATGTAACTGTTTACTGGGCATCCCAGTAGGCAGCACGTGATCTCTGAGAGTTTTGTGATGTACCTGTTTACTGTGTATCCCAATGGGCAGCATGTGATCTCTGAGAGTTTTGTGATCTAACTGTTTACTGTGCATCCCAATGGGCAGCACATTATCTCTGAGAGTTTCATGATGTAACTGTTTACTGTGTATCCGAATGGGCAGCACATGATTTCTGTGAGTTTCATGATGTAACTGATTACTGTGTGTCCAAGTGGGCAGCACATGATCTCTGAGAGTTTCGTGATGTACCTGTTTACTATGCATCCCAATGTGCAGCACATGGTCTCTGATAGTTTTGTGGTGTAAGTGCTTACTGTGCATCCTGATTGGCAGCAGCATATGATCTCGGTGAGTTTCGTGATGTAACTGTTTACTGTGCATCCCGATGGGCAGCACACGATCTCTGATAGTTTAGTGATGTAACTGTTTACTGTGAATTGTAATGGGCAGCACATGATCTCTGAGAGTTTAGTGATGTAACTGTTTACTGTGCATCCCAAAGGGCAGTACATGATCTCTGAGAGTTTTGTGATGTAACTGTTTACTGTGCATTATAATGGGCAGCACGTGATCTCTGAGAGTTTTGTGATGTAACTGTTTACTGGGCATCCCAATGGGCAGCACATGGTCTCTGACAGTTTCGTGATGTAAGTGCTTACTGTGCATCCTGATGGGCAGCAGCACATAATCTCTGAGAGTTTCATGATGTAACTGTTTACTGTGCATCCCGATGGGCAGCACATGAGCTCTGAGAGTTTAGTGATGTGATTGTTTGCTGTGGATCCCGATGGGCAGCAGCACATGATCAAAGAGAGTTTTGTGATGTAACTGTTTACTGTGCATCCCAATGGGCAGCACATAGTCTCTGACACTTTCGTGATGTAAGTGCTTACTGTGTATCCCGATGGGCAGCAGCACATGATCTCTGAGAGTTTCATGATGTAACTGTTTACTGTGCATCCCGATGGGCAGCACATGATCTCTGATAGTTTAGTGATGTAACTGTTTACTGTGCATCCCAATGGGCAGCACACGATCTCTGACAGTTTCATGATGTAACTGTTTACTGTGCATCCCAATGGGCAGCACATGATCTCTGAGAGTTTTGTGATATAACTGTTTACTGTACATCCCAATGGGCAGCACATTATCTCTGACAATTTTGTGATGTAAGTGCATACTGTGCATCCCAATGGCAGCACATGATCTCTGAGAGTTTCATGATGTAACTGTTTACTGTGTATCCCAGTGGGCAGCACATGATCTCTGAGAGTTTCATGATGTAACTGTTTACTGTGCATCCCAATGGGCAGCACGTGATCTCTGAGAGTTTTGTGATGTAACTGTTTACTGTGCATCCCAATGGGCTGCACATGGTCTCTGACAGTTTCGTGATGTAAGTGCTTACTGTGTATCCTGATAGGCAGCAGCAAATAATCTCTGAGAGTTTCATGATGTAACTGTTTACTGTGCATCCCGATGGGCAGCATATGATCTCTGATCGTTTAGTGATGTAACTGTTTACTGTGCATCCCGATGGGCAGCACATGATCTCTGAGAGTTTTGTGATGTAACTGTTTACTGTGCATCCCAATGGCCAGCACATGATCTCTGACAGTTTTATGATGTAACTGTTTACTGGGCATCCCAATGGGCAGCACGTGATCTCTGAGAGTTTTGTGATGTAACTGTTTACTGTGCATCCCAATGGGCAGCACGTGATCTCCGAGAGTTTTGTAATCTAACTGTTTACTGTGCATCCCAATGGGCAGCACATGATCTCTGACAGTTTCATGATGTAAGTGCATACTGTGTATCCCAATGGCAGCACATGATCTCTGAGAGTTTCATGACGTAACTGTTTACTGTGCATCTCGATGGGTAGCACATAATCTCTGATAATTTAGTGATGTAACTGTTTACTGTGCATCCCAATGGCCAGCACATGATTTCTGAGAGTTTCGGGATGTAACTGTTTACTGGGCATCCCAATAGGCAGTGCGTGATCTCTGAGAGTTTTTTGATGTACCTGTTTACTGTGCATCCCAATGGGCAGCACGTGATCTCTGAGAGTTTTGTGATCTAACTGTTTACTGTGCATCCCAATGGGCAGCACATTATCTCTGAGAGTTTCATGATGTAACTGTTTACTGTGTATAGAGTGGGCAGCACATGATCTCTGAGAGTTTCATGATGTAACTGTTTACTGTGCATCCCGATGGGCAGCACATGATCTCTGATAGTTTAGTGATGTAACTGTTTACTGTGCATCCCAATGGGCAGCACACAATCTCTGACAGTTTCATGATGTAACTGTTTACTGTGTATCCGAGTGGGCAGCACATGATCTCTGAGAGTTTTGTGATGTACCTGTTTACTATACATCCCAATGTGCAGCACATGGTCTCTGATAGTTTTGTGGTGTAAGTGCTTACTGTGCATCCTGATTGGCAGCAGCATATGATCTCGTGAGTTTCATGATGTAACTGTTTACTGTGCATCCCAATGGGCAGCACACGATCTCTGATAGTTTAGTGATGTAACTGCTTACTGTGCATTGTAATGGGCAGCACATGATCTCTGAGAGTTTAGTGATGTAACTGCTTACTGTGCATCCCAAAGGGCAGCACATGATCTCTGAGAGTTTTGTGATGTCACTGTTTACTGTGCATTGTAATGGGCAGCACATGATCTCTGAGAGTTTTGTGATGTAACTGTTTACTGGGCATCCCAATGGGCAGCACATGGTCTCTGACAGTTTAGTGATGTAAGTGCTTACTGTGCATCCTGATGGGCAGCAGCACATAATCTCTGAGAGTTTCATGATGTAACTGTTTACTGTGCATCCCGATGGGCAGCACATGAGCTCTGAGAGTTTAGTGATGTGATTGTTTGCTGTGGATCCCGATGGGCAGCAGCACATGATCAAAGAGAGTTTTGTGATGTAACTGTTTACTGTGCATCCCAATGGGCAGCACATGGTCTCTGACACTTTCATGATGTAAGTGCTTACTGTGTATCCCGATGGGCAGCAGCACATGATCTCTGAGAGTTTCATGATGTAACTGTTTACTGTGCATCCCAATGGGCAGCACATGATCTCTGATAGTTTAGTGATGTAACTGTTTACTGTGCATCCCAATGGGCAGCACATGATCTCTGACAGTTTCATGATGTAACTGTTTACTGTGCATCCCAATGGGCAGCACATGATCTCTGAGAGTTTTGTGATATAACTGTTTACTGTGCATCCCAATGGGCAGCACATTATCTCTGACAATTTTGTGATGTAAGTGCATACTGTGCATCCCAATGGCAGCACATGATCTCTGAGAGTTTCATGATGTAACTGTTTACTGTGTAACCCAGTGGGCAGCACATGATCTCTGAGAGTTTCATGATGTAACTGTTTACTGTGCATCCCAATGGGCAGCACATGATCTCTGAGAGTTTAGTGATGTAACTGTTTACTGTGCATCCCAATGGGCTGCACATGGTCTCTGACAGTTTCGTGATGTAAGTGCTTACTGTGTATCCTGATAGGCAGCAGCACATAACCTCTGAGAGTTTCATGATGTAACTGTTTACTGTGCATCCCGATGGGCAGCATATGATCTCTGATAATTTAGTGATGTAACTGTTTACTGTGCATCCCGATGGGCAGCATATGATCTCTGAGAGTTTTGTGATGTAACTGTTTACTGTGCATCCCAATGGCCAGCACATGATCTATGAGAGTTTTATGATGTAACTGTTTACTGGGCATCCCAATGGGCAGCAAGTGATCTCTGAGAGTTTTGTGATGTAACTGTTTACTGTGCATCCCAATGGTCAGCACGTGATCTTTGAGAGTTTTGTAATCTAACTGTTTACTGTGCATCCCAATGGGCAGCACATGATCTCTGACAGTTTCATGATGTAAGTGCTTACTGTGCATCCCAATGGCAGCACATGATCTCTGAGAGTTTCATGATGTAACTGTTTACTGTTCATCCCGATGGGTAGCACATAATCTCTGATAATTTAGTGATGTAACTGTTTACTGTGCATCCCAATGGCCAGCACATGATTTCTGAGAGTTTCGTGATGTAACTGTTTACTGGGCATCCCAATAGGCAGCACGTGATCTCTGAGAGTTTTGTGATGTACCTGTTTACTGTGCATCCCAATGGGCAGCACGTGATCTCTGAGAGTTTTGTGATCTAACTGTTTACTGTGCATCCCAATGGGCAGCACATTATCTCTGAGAGTTTCATGATGTAACTGTTTACTGTGCATCCCAATGGGCAGCACGTGATCTCTGAGAGTTTTGTGATGTAACTGTTTACTGTGCATCCCAATGGGCTGCACATGGTCTCTGACAGTTTCGTGATGTAAGTGCTTACTGTGTATCCTGATAGGCAGCAGCAAATAATCTCTGAGAGTTTCATGATGTAACTGTTTACTGTGCATCCCGATGGGCAGCATATGATCTCTGATCGTTTAGTGATGTAACTGTTTACTGTGCATCCCGATGGGCAGCACATGATCTCTGAGAGTTTTGTGATGTAACTGTTTACTGTGCATCCCAATGGCCAGCACATGATCTCTGACAGTTTTATGATGTAACTGTTTACTGGGTATCCCAATGGGCAGCACGTGATCTCTGAGAGTTTTGTGATGTAACTGTTTACTGTGCATCCCAATGGGCAGCACGTGATCTCTGAGAGTTTTGTAATCTAACTGTTTACTGTGCATCCCAATGGGCAGCACATGATCTCTGACAGTTTCATGATGTAAGTGCATACTGTGTATCCCAATGGCAGCACATGATCTCTGAGAGTTTCATGACGTAACTGTTTACTGTGCATCTCGATGGGTAGCACATAATCTCTGATAATTTAGTGATGTAACTGTTTACTGTGCATCCCAATGGCCAGCACATGATTTCTGAGAGTTTCGGGATGTAACTGTTTACTGGGCATCCCAATAGGCAGTGCGTGATCTCTGAGAGTTTTTTGATGTACCTGTTTACTGTGCATCCCAATGGGCAGCACGTGATCTCTGAGAGTTTTGTGATCTAACTGTTTACTGTGCATCCCAATGGGCAGCACATTATCTCTGAGAGTTTCATGATGTAACTGTTTACTGTGTATAGGAGTGGGCAGCACATGATCTCTGAGAGTTTCATGATGTAACTGTTTACTGTGCATCCCGATGGGCAGCACATGATCTCTGATAGTTTAGTGATGTAACTGTTTACTGTGCATCCCAATGGGCAGCACACGATCTCTGACAGTTTCATGATGTAACTGTTTACTGTGTATCCGAGTGGGCAGCACATGATCTCTGAGAGTTTTGTGATGTACCTGTTTACTATACATCCCAATGTGCAGCACATGGTCTCTGATAGTTTTGTGGTGTAAGTGCTTACTGTGCATCCTGATTGGCAGCAGCATATGATCTCGGTGAGTTTCATGATGTAACTGTTTACTGTGCATCCCAATGGGCAGCACACGATCTCTGATAGTTTAGTGATGTAACTGCTTACTGTGCATTGTAATGGGCAGCACATGATCTCTGAGAGTTTAGTGATGTAACTGCTTACTGTGCATCCCAAAGGGCAGCACATGATCTCTGAGAGTTTTGTGATGTCACTGTTTACTGTGCATTGTAATGGGCAGCACATGATCTCTGAGAGTTTTGTGATGTAACTGTTTACTGGGCATCCCAATGGGCAGCACATGGTCTCTGACAGTTTAGTGATGTAAGTGCTTACTGTGCATCCTGATGGGCAGCAGCACATAATCTCTGAGAGTTTCATGATGTAACTGTTTACTGTGCATCCCGATGGGCAGCACATGAGCTCTGAGAGTTTAGTGATGTGATTGTTTGCTGTGGATCCCGATGGGCAGCAGCACATGATCAAAGAGAGTTTTGTGATGTAACTGTTTACTGTGCATCCCAATGGGCAGCACATGGTCTCTGACACTTTCATGATGTAAGTGCTTACTGTGTATCCCGATGGGCAGCAGCACATGATCTCTGAGAGTTTCATGATGTAACTGTTTACTGTGCATCCCAATGGGCAGCACATGATCTCTGATAGTTTAGTGATGTAACTGTTTACTGTGCATCCCAATGGGCAGCACATGATCTCTGACAGTTTCATGATGTAACTGTTTACTGTGCATCCCAATGGGCAGCACATGATCTCTGAGAGTTTTGTGATATAACTGTTTACTGTGCATCCCAATGGGCAGCACATTATCTCTGACAATTTTGTGATGTAAGTGCATACTGTGCATCCCAATGGCAGCACATGATCTCTGAGAGTTTCATGATGTAACTGTTTACTGTGTAACCCAGTGGGCAGCACATGATCTCTGAGAGTTTCATGATGTAACTGTTTACTGTGCATCCCAATGGGCAGCACATGATCTCTGAGAGTTTAGTGATGTAACTGTTTACTGTGCATCCCAATGGGCTGCACATGGTCTCTGACAGTTTCGTGATGTAAGTGCTTACTGTGTATCCTGATAGGCAGCAGCACATAACCTCTGAGAGTTTCATGATGTAACTGTTTACTGTGCATCCCGATGGGCAGCATATGATCTCTGATCATTTAGTGATGTAACTGTTTACTGTGCATCCCGATGGGCAGCATATGATCTCTGAGAGTTTTGTGATGTAACTGTTTACTGTGCATCCCAATGGCCAGCACATGATCTCTGAGAGTTTTATGATGTAACTGTTTACTGGGCATCCCAATGGGCAGCAAGTGATCTCTGAGAGTTTTGTGATGTAACTGTTTACTGTGCATCCCAATGGTCAGCACGTGATCTCTGAGAGTTTTGTAATCTAACTGTTTACTGTGCATCCCAATGGGCAGCACATGATCTCTGACAGTTTCATGATGTAAGTGCTTACTGTGCATCCCAATGGCAGCACATGATCTCTGAGAGTTTCATGATGTAACTGTTTACTGTGCATCCCGATGGGTAGCACATAATCTCTGATAATTTAGTGATGTAACTGTTTACTGTGCATCCCAATGGCCAGCACATGATTTCTGAGAGTTTGGTGATGTAACTGTTTACTGGGCATCCCAATAGGCAGCACGTGATCTCTGAGAGTTTTGTGATGTACCTGTTTACTGTGCATCCCAATGGGCAGCACGTGATCTCTGAGAGTTTTGTGATCTAACTGTTTACTGTGCATCCCAATGGGCAGCACATTATCTCTGAGAGTTTCATGATGTAACTGTTTACTGTGTATCCGAGTGGGCAGCACATGATCTCTGAGAGTTTCGTGATGTACCTGTTTACTGTGCATCCCAATGTGCAGCACATGGTCTCTGATAGTTTTGTGATGTAAGTGCTTACTGTGCATCCTGATGGGCAGCAGCATATGATCACTGAGAGTTCCATGATGAAACTGTTTACTGTGCATCCCGATGGGCAGCACATGAGCTTTGAGAGTTTAGTGATGTGATTGTTTGCTGTGGATCCTGATGGGCAGCAGCACATGATCAAAGAGAGTTTTGTGATGTAACTGTTTACTGTGCATCCCAATGGGCAGCACATGGTCTCTGACACTTTCGTGATGTAAGTGCTTACTGTGTATCCCGATGGGCAGCAGTACATGATCTCTGAGATTTCATGATGTACCTGTTTACTGTGCATCCCAATGGGCAGCACATGATCTCTGATAGTTTAGTGATGTAACTGTTTACTGTGCATCCCAATGGGCAGCACATGATCTCTGACAGTTTCATGATGTAACAGTTTACTGTGCACCCCAATGGGCAGCACATGATCTCTGAGAGTTTTGTGATCTAACTGTTTACTGTGTATCCCAGTGGGCAGCACATGATCTCTGAGAGTTTTGTGATGTTCCTGTTTACTGTGCATCCCAATGGGCAGCACATGATCTCTGAGAGTTTTGTGATGTCCCTGTTTACTGTGCATCCCAATGGGCAGCACATTATCTCTGATAATTTTGTGATGTAAGTGCATTATGTGCATCCCAATGACAGCACATGATCTCTGAGAGTTTCATGATGTAACTGTTTACTGTGTATCCCTGTGGGCACACATGATCTCTGAGAGTTTTGTGATGTTCCTGTTTACTGTGCATCCCAATGGGCAGCACATGATCTCTGAGAGTTTCATGATGTAACTGTTTACTCTGCATCCCAATGGGCATCACATGATCTCTGAGAGTTTTGTGATGTAACTGTTTACTGTGCATCCCAAAGGGCAGCACATGGTCTCTGATAGTTTTGTGATGTAAGTGCTTACTGTGCATCCTGATGGGCAGAAGCATATGAGCTCGGACAGTTTCATGATGTAACTGTTTACTGTGCATCTCGATGGGAAGCACATGATCTCTGATAGTTTAGTAATGTAACCCTTTACTGTGCATCGCGATGGGCAGCACATGATCTCTGAGAGTTTTGTGATGTAACTGTTTACTGTGCATCCCAATGGGCAGCACATGATCTCGGAGATTTCTTGATGTAACTGTTTACTGTGCATCCCAATGGGTAGCACATGATCTCTTAGAATTTCATGATCTAACTGTTTACTGTGCGTCCCAATTGGTAGCACATGATCTCTGAGAGTTTCATGATGTAAGTGCGTACTGTGCATCCCGATGGGCAGCTCATGATCTCTGAGAGTTTCATGATGTAACTGTTTGCTGTGCATCCCAATGGGCAGCACACGACCTCTGAGAGTTTTGTGATGTAAAAGTTTACTGTGCATTGTAATGGGCAGCACATGATCTCTGAGAGTTTCGTGATGTAACTGTTTACTGTGCATCCCAATGGGCAGCACGTGATCTCTGAGAGTTTTGTGATCTAACTGTTTACTGTGCATCCCAATGGGCAGCACATTATCTCTGAGAGTTTCATGATGTAACTGTTTACTGTGTATCCAAGTGGGCAGCACATGATTTCTGAGAGTTTCATGATGTAACTGTTTACTGTGTATCCGAGTGGGCAGCACATGATCTCTGAGAGTTTCGTGATGTACCTGTTTACTGTGCATCCCAATGTGCAGCACATGGTCTCTGATAGTTTTGTGATGTAAGTGTTTACTGTGCATCCTGATGGGCAGCAGCATATGATCACGGAGAGTTTCATGATGAAACTGTTTACTGTGCATCCCGATGGGCAGCACACAATCTCTGATAGTTTAGTGATGTAACTGTTTACTGTGCATTGTAATGGGCAGCACATGATCTCTGAGAGTTTAGTGATGTAACTGTTTACTGTGCATCGCAATGGGCAGCACATGGTCTCTGACACTTTCGTGATGTAAGTGCTTACTGTGTATCCCGATGGGCAGCAGCACATGATCTCTGAGAGTTTCATGATGTAACTGTTTACTGTGCATCCTGATGGGCAGCACATGATCTCTGATAGTTTAGTGATGTAACTGTTTACTGTGCATCCCAATGGGCAGCACATGATCTCTGAGAGTTTTGTGATCTAACTGTTTACTGTGCATCCCAATGGGCAGCACATTATCTCTGACAATTTTGTGATGTAAGTGCATACTGTGCATCCCAATGGCAGCACATGATCTCTGAGAGTTTCATGATGTAACTGTTTACTGTGTATCCCAGTGGGCAGCACATGATCTCTGAGAGTTTTGTGATGTACCTGTTTACTGTGCATCCCAATGGGCAGCACATGATCTCTGAGAGTTTCGTGATGTAACTGTTTACTCTGCATCCCAATGGGCATCACATGATCTCTGAGAGTTTTGTGATGTAACTGTTTACTGTGCATCCCAAAGGGCAGCACGTGGTCTCTGACAGTTTTGTGATTTAAGTGCTTTCTGTGCATCCTGATGGGCAGAAGCATATGAGCTCGGACAGTTTCATGATGTAACTGTTTACTGTGCATTTCGATGGGCAGCACATGATCTCTGATAGTTTAGTAATGTAACTGTTTACTGTGCATCCCGATGGGCAGCACATGATCTCTGAGAGTTTTGTGATGTAACTGTTTACTGTGCATCCCAATGGGCAGCACATGATCTCGGAGATTTCTTGATGTAACTGTTTACTGTGCGTCCCAATTGGTAGCACATGATCTCTGAGAGTTTCATGATGTAAGTTCTTACTGTGCATCCCGATGGGCAGCACATGATCTCTGAGAGTTTCATGATGTAACTGTTTGCTGTGCATCCCAATGGGCAGCACACGATCTCTGACAGTTTTGTGATGTAAAAGTTTACTGTGCATTGTAATGGGCAGCACATGATCTCTGAGAGTTTCGTGATGTAACCGTTTACTGTGCATCCCAATGGGCAGCACGTGATCTCTGAGAGTTTTGTGATGTAACTGTTTACTGTGCATCCCAATGGGCAGCACATGGTCTTTGACAGTTTTGTGATGTAAGTTCTTACTGTGCATCCTGATAGGCAGCAGCACATAATCTCTGAGAGTTTCATGATGTAACTGTTTACTGTGCATCCCGATGGGCAGCACATGATCTCTGACCGTTTCGTGATGTAACTGTTTACTGTGCATCCCAATGGGTAGTACATGATCTCTGAGAGTTTTGTGATGTAACTGTTTACTGTGCATCCCAATGGGCAGGACGTGATCTCTGAGAGTTTTGTGATGTAACTTTTTACTGTGCATCCCAATAAGCAGCACACAATCTCTGAGAGTTTTGTGATGTAACTGTTTGCTGTGCATCCCAATGGGCAGCACACGATCTCGGAGAGTTTTGTGATGTAAAAGTTTACTGTGCATTGTAATGGGCAGCACATGATCTCTGAGAGTTTAGTGATGTAACTGCTTACTGTGCATCCCAATGGGCAGCACTTGATCTCTGAGAGTTTAGTGATGCAACTGTTTACTGTGCATCCCGATGGGTAGCACATGATCTCTGAGAATTTTGTGATGTAACTGTTTACTGTACATCCTGATGGGTAGCACATGATCTCTGAAATGTAACTGTTTACTGTGCATCTCGATGGGCGGCAGCACATGATCTCTGAGAATTTTGTGATGTAACTGTTTACTGTGCATCATAATGGGCAGTACATGATCTCTGAGAGTTTCGTGATGTAATTGTTTGCTGTGGATCCCGATGGTTAGCAGCACATGCTCAAAGAGAGTTTTGTGATGTAACTATTTGCTGTGCATGCCAATGGGCAACACACGATCTCTGAGAGTTTCGTGATGTAACTGTTTGCTGTGCATCCCATGGGCAGCACACGATCTCTGAGAGTTTTGTAATGTAAAAGTTTACTTTGCATTGCAATGGGCAGCACATGATTTCTGAGAGTTTAGTGATGTAACTGTTTGCTGTGCATCCCAATGGGCAACAGCATATGATTTCAGAGAGTTTTGTGATGTAACTGTTTATTGTGCCTCCCAATAGGCAGTGCATGATCTCTGAGAGTTTAGTGATGTAACTGTTTACTGTGCATCCTGATGGGTAGCACATCATCTCAGAGAGTTTCATGATGTAACTGCTTACTGTGCATCCTAATGGGCAGCAGCACATGATCTTTGAGAATTTCATGATGTAACTGTTTACTGTGTATCGTAATGGGCAGAACATGACCTCTGAGAGTTTTGTGATGTAATTGTTTGCTGTGCATCCCGATGGGCAGCAACACATGATCAAAGAGAGTTTTGTGATGTAACTGTTTACTGTGCATTCCCAATGGACAGCACATGATCTCTGAGAATTTCATGATGTAACTGTTTACTGTGCATCCTGATGGGTAGCACATGATCTCTTGAGAGTTTCATGATGTAACTGTTTACTGTGTATCCCAATGTGCAACACATGATCTCTGAGAGTTTAATGATGTAACTCTTTACTGTGCATCCCAATGGGCAGCACATGATCTCTGAGAGTTGAGTGATGTAACTTGAGCAGCACATGATCTCTGAGAGTTAGTGATGTAACTGTTTACAGTGCATAGTGCAATAGAATACAAGCCACTGGAAAATTTTGAAACATTGGGATATAAAGGTGATACCAAATAACAGAGATTACAAAGTGGTAAAGCACGGCACCTTTCTTTAGTGTTACTGTTCATTTCTGACAGCTAAGTCAGATGTCTACATAACTTCTTCCACAATGCGTGTATCAGAGTTGTGTTTTATCTGCTTTTCCATCACATGCTGTTTTTTGTTTTATGTAAATGTTTTAGTCTGTTTACATTACAACTATAGTCACAGTAGCAAATGCAGTGCCGTTTTTGTGTTTGCAAGCAAAATTAAAATAATTAAAAAAAGTAACTTTTTTAAATTCTAGATGAGACTACACTGAGGAATAATAGGGTCACATTGGTTGCAGAGAGGCATCCCAGGATGCTGTGAAAACAGGCATTCCTGATTTTTCTGTTTGGAAATGCTATGTAATTGGAGTCACAACATGGGTGATAGTATGCACCATTTAAGCTGTGGTGTATAAATTTATTCAATAAGGCAGCATTTTGCCCAACTCCTGAAATCTGTGTCCCATGTTTAAACAAAGCATGTGATGGAATAGTTAAAGAAGGCAGGTGTACCCAGGTTAACAGCTTATTAAAAGTTCTCCTGCATAAATTTACTTTATGTACTAATGCCTCTTTCATTTAATGTTTGGGATATGTTCCATACCCTGAATGGCAAGTTTGATTGGGGTAGTATGGAAGTAGATGGATAGTATGGATACAGCCCTGTTAGACCACGGCCTAGACATAAAGTATTCTGCATGCAGGAAAAGTAAAACTGAGATGCCATTTGCCAGGTTAAGTAAATTACTCCTTACAAAATCAATGCTGTATGCTATTTAAAGCATACTACTTTTGAACCATTTAATGTTTGTGGAACTAGTTTTAGAAAAAATAATTCCTCAGGCCTAAGTGCATGCAGTGAGGGCAGTTTTTTTACAGTGTACCACTGAAATCAATATGTTTAGTTTTCTAACATGCTGTTTTGTAAGCAGTGTACCCTCTCAGATGTACAAAAGAGTAACCCTTGTAGATAAAGTCCCGAGATCAGGTGATACTGATTGGTTGTGCATGCTGTCACTTCAGCTGCATACAATGTAGCTCTTAACATATGTAATTATTGGGGTGTTTTCCTCATCAGAGTAAATATATGGAACAGCGGTCCCCAATGCTACTCCACACCAAGCACTGAGGAGTGTTTCTGGTGTATGAGCAGAAATGTCTACATACTAACCATTGTGACTCACAGTTTGTAATGGCAGGTGATAGACTGCTTCATCATAGAGACACAATGTCCCACATATTGTCAGAATTCAAGGAAGGTGATACATTAATGATGATAAGCTATATAAACAAAAATATGTTAATGCAATTAACAAATAAAATGCATATGTCTAATGACATTATTAAAAACTGTAATTGGTTTGTATTTTCTATTCTGAGAGACATCTAGTGCTGTGCAATTATCTGATTGTATGGTTTAGCTTTGGCACCTCTCATCTAGATATATTCTTGAAATTTTCATCTATTTCTCTTTTCCTATATCCCATAACCATTAAATCCTTAAATCAAGTTCCCTGTTAAAATTCTCAACTGCCACTCTTAGTCTAGATAAGGCCCTTTATAATATTCTTAAACACATGCCTTCTATGCATACTGTTTATATGCAAGTATGAATGTTTATGGCATGGTTTCTTACACATTTCTGTTGATGTCTTGCCCATAGCTTTCTTAACTTTTACATCTAAAAAATTTATTTCCTTTGTAGACATCTCTATAGTAAACTTAAGAAAGTTAGTACAACTATTCATATGTCCATAAAGGGCCAGTAATTCTTCATCGTTACCACCCAAACAAAAAAAAGGTCATCAACAAATCTCTTATAAAACAAAATATTTTTCTTGTAACTTTCATTATTCAGTATTTTGTTCTCTTCCCAGTCTGCCATAACTGCATTGGCGTAGTTATTAGCCCAGTAAGTGCCCATAGCCATGCCATCCTTTTGTAAGTAGCAGCATTCATCAAACATAAAAATGTTATTTTCTAAAATAGTTTCCATAAAAAGGCATATAAGGTCCACTTTCTTCCTCTCATATTCACTATAATTAACT
This sequence comes from Protopterus annectens, assembly GCF_019279795.1. Taxonomy (NCBI): domain Eukaryota; kingdom Metazoa; phylum Chordata; order Ceratodontiformes; family Protopteridae; genus Protopterus; species Protopterus annectens. The sequence continues at coordinate 665,566,052 of NC_056733.1, read as the reverse complement.
AAATGACTTTTAAAGGCAGACAAACCATACTCATTGGGGATAGTAGTAAACAGTAATTTAACGTCCATCGTAACTAACAGGCAACTTGACCATTGTCTACCTGCCACTGTTGGCCTAAAGGGTGGTTTATTCGCATGTTTATGAATTTTTGGTAAACTATGAATGCATGTTATCAAAGGAAAATCTATTTTTAAAAAATTATATACATCCATATCAATATATCTGCGTAGAAGGCAGTCTTCTAACATATCAACTATACATCTGTATAACACTTGTGCATCAACAGTTATCACATCATAAGTATTCCTGTCTCTTAGCATATTTTCCATGGACTCAAAGTAAAAATTTCTATCCATCACTATTGGTCCGCCTTTATCAGCGGGCCTGTTCACAATCTCAGCATCATTCATCAAATTATCAAATGCAAGCATTTCATCTTTTGTCAAATTAGTAAATAGTTTTTTACCTTGTTGCTGTTGGCAAAATACTGATACAAGTCTCTAATACATAACTTCTCAAAGGTTCCCAATAGTTGATGTCCATTAGATATAAAAGTACTAGGTCTTTTAAAGGCTTCTACCTCATTTGTGTTATTAAACAATATTTTGAGTCCAACATCTTTAAATCAATTATTTTCTGAGCATCCTTAAAGTTTAGAGTTATACCTAGGGGGCTGAGAGTGTTACGCATGCCCACACATGGTAACCAGTACCCTAGTCTTTTATGTAAGTGGCAACAACTTAATATTGAAACCAGCTTTTCATATATAAAGCTCTTCATAGATAATTTTTCACAAGAGGAAAATGAATTAATAGAAAGTATTAAGGTGTTACAGAGCAAGTTATATGAACTCTTTCCTACAGCCTTGGTCAATAAAAAAATGACTGATCTTATAGACCTGGTTGCGATATATGAGAGACAGCTCATCCACTATTGGAAGCCTTTGAGAAGTTATGTATTAAAGACTTGTGTCAGTATTTTAACCAACAGCAACAAGGTAAAAAACTATTTACTAATTTGACAAAAGATGAAGGATTTGGAAAGGCTAAACAAAAAAGGCAGAAAGATGGATGATGAAGTTCTCTGCAAGTGTATGAAAAGTATTACTCATAGTCCACAACAACTGTGATGCAAGGTACCAGCAGGGGGGATTAGGGCTGGAGAAAAGAGCGGGACGATTGGTCTAGGGACATTAATCACACCAGGACTGGACTACCAGGTGCAGAGAGAAAAGGCAGTGACAACAGAAATGAAAATGCTGATGTGGATCCTCAGGGGAAATAGTTTTGTGTTGCCAGGTCGGCCCATATCTTGCAAGGGAGTCGATCTTTCAGTAACACACTAGCAATGAATTAGGAGCAAAGGATCCTGTTGGGAGATAGAGGATGTAGCACTGGCAGCTGTTTTGTTCCTGGAGTAACAGCATGTGCAATGATGTCACGATGTCCTGATGCCCACCCATTGCTAAGTAGCCTGCCTTCAAGACTCCTGGAATCCAACAGAGGTCATAAAGGCAGTGACTACACTTAAATCCTCCCCAGGGATGGGAAAGCTGGATGCCAGCCAATTCATCCTACTTCTCCTTCCCGTTTGACTTTTGACTCTATTGATTTTTTTTTCTGTTTTTTACAAAAAAAGTGGTCCCCCTTCTTGTTTATTTATTGTAGAATATTTCAAATAGGTTCATAGGTTAGTACTAAATCCAAAACAACTGGGTCATCTCTTGGTGTGTATTGTCCATGTTGCAGTTCCCCAAGGTAGATAACTTCTCAAAGGATACAGTAATCCAGTTTTTGGCATTTAGATTTCAACCATGATTCTGGCACCAGTTGTTTGTTTGAAGCAAGCCTTCCTGCAGGATGGCCAGGTCTTTTGGGAATTCGGTAACTGCACTTAGCTTGCAGTCATCTGCATACTTAGTTAGGCGTTGTCCTTTATTATTGCCTTTAACTTCTGAGAGATAGCTGCCAGATGTGTGACATTCCACCATGGAGCCCTGGAGGACTCCACTGGTGACTGGTCTTTTAGTGGAGGTAGGCTTCAACTATTTTGATCTCCTGCATTATATCTGTCAGTCAGTTGGTGATCCAATGGGTGATATAGGGGTCTATTCTTAGTTTATTAAGCTTTTCAACTATGCCTGAGTTGGAAATAGTGCCTGAGTTGGAAATAGTGTCAGACGAGGTTGAAGTTGGTGATGTGTATTGTTTTACCATCATCCAATGCTTTGGTGACTTTTTCTAAAAAGCCCACCAGGTTGAATAAGCATGACCTGCTTTTGATAAAGACAAATTGAAATGGGTCCAGTGTTTGGAGATTCCCTATTTCCTTTTTGATTAATTCCATGGTAATTCTTTCTATGGTTTTGCATATGAGGCTGGTCAGACTTATGGGCATATAACTTCCTAGGTCTGTGGAATGTCCCTTCTTATGCAGTACAAAAGCCTTATGAAGGCTAAGGTTGAACAGTGTCATTATGGGTGTGATTAAATCTTGCTTCATGCTGTTCAGTATACATTCAGAGATGTTGTCAGGACCTATCGATGCAGTATTTTTTGCTTTTGATAGTGCCTTTAGGACTTGGTCTTGTGTGATCTCTGAGGACTGGCTTCAGGTACTTCATGTAAAACAGACAGAAAGGAGAGAGGGATTATGTTTGAGATTAATTCAGCAGCCAGTAGGTTAACTATATCTTCAGCTTCAGTGAAGGTAACATTGCTCACAATTTGCTTAGTGTGTTGTTGCATTGTACTTCTGAGATTATGAACATAACTGAAAAAGGCCATTTGATTTACTTTAGCTTGGGTGGCTATTTTTGCCTCAGATTTTGCCTTGATAGATTACATTAAGCACCTCAGCTGTTTGTTTAATTTAATGATAAAGACTCTACCGTTTTGGATAGTACTATTACTTTTTGGCAAAATTCTGTTCGGTTTATTGTATAGTTCCACTGGGGGGGTGTTGGGTGACTTGTTTTTGGCGTTTGTCCTGCACTTGTTTCTGCAGGGAACAGCTGCATCAGTGCAGCTGTTTATATCCTGATACACTTTTGTGGTATATGATTCCACATATACATCAGAGGTTTCTGGGTTTAGTGGGGATTTGAAGCTTGCCCATGAATTAATGAAGAGTAGATAGTTTGTTTTTAAAAAAAATAAGCTACTGAAGGAGCTATTGGAAAGGTTTCAGTTTTATTTCAAAGGTGATGGCTTTATGGTCAGACCTAACAAGGGATGATAACACACTATACCTGGTGTCAAAATACCTGGTGTCAAAATCATGGCCTCAAGCTAAATGCCAAAAAGTGCATAGTCATCCCCTTTGGAAAAAATAAAGTACCCACAAACTATCACATAGGTGGTAGTCCCCTAAATACAGAAGATGTAATAAGGGATCTGGGGACCCAAGTAGATAGTAATCTCACCTTTGATAATCACATTGCCAAAGTGGTTAGAAAATCCTTCTACATGGCCCACCTAATCACAAAAAGGTTTGCATCCAGATCAAAAGAGGTCACTGTGCCCCTCTACTCATCACTCATCAGAACAATCTTAGAGTACAACGCCCCATTTGGGATGAACCTTACAAGACACCTGCAACAGCTGGAAAGACCACAGAAGTACCTCACCAAGAGGATCAATGGCCTCAAAGAGATGCCCTATGCAGTGCGACTGAAGAAACTCCAGCTGTACTCTGTTGCATACTGCCTACTCAGAGGTGATCTCTGCCTGACATACAAGGCCATGTCCAACCCAGAATTGATGGACATGCTCCACCTAAAGAAAACCTTATCCCCTCGAGCCACACGCTCTAGGGATCTAAACCTCACCACAACAATAAATAGGATGTGCTGGAGGGATAGATTCCTGTCCCAGAGACTTCCCATGCTTTGGGACAAAATCCCAATCTACATTAGGCAGAGCTCCTTGCTAACACTCTTCAAAAGAAACCTTGACGACTGGATGGGAAACAGAATGTTTACCTCGGGGATCACTTCAGTGGCTCTGCTGGACAGAGGCACAGGGAATTAATCTAAGAGGACGGCGAAAGCCAACACATTCTGGCTAGGCTTATAAATGCCTTTGGGCAGATAGCTTAGTACCCACCTATGAACCTATGAACTAGGGATGCTGCAAGCTTCCCCCATATTAATGTGGACAAGGTCTGTTATTACCCCTAGTGAGTACTCTGACTAATTGCTCCAAGGCATTTGTTATTAACAAAGTCCAGGAACCTCTGTGTCTGTGGATTTGTGCAGGTGTAGGTTTCCCAGTATATAGGTGAGTAATTAAAATCACATAGAAATATGGTAATAGGTTTAATACTGAGAGACTCCAGTTCTTTTAGATAGGCATTGTGGCTTTAATGGGTCATAGAAGGAGTTCTACAGCTAATATAAGGCGAGGAACCTTTATGATGGGAATTTAGACATGAAGTGACTCTAGTACATCATGCTGCTTTATACTGGACATTTAGTAGTCCAGTTGTTATGTACAGTCTGATTGCAGTGCTTTTCTGTGTGTTTTAAAATACTCCTGGAAAGCAGCATTTGGTATTGTGGTACTTATTTGACTTGGAGCTGTGATATTTTGCATTGCACTGAATAGCAACACAGCAATGCAGCTTTAAGATATTTATACTCACATACTTGTTTGTACGTGTGCCTCGCCAACACACACACACACACACACACACACACACACACACACACACACACACACACACACACACACAGTAAAAGAAGTTTGACATATATATATTGCTTGGAAATGGGAAAACTACCATGTAATGTTTTCTTGTTTTTTTTTTTTACTTTAAATAGTTATGTTTTGATGATTATTTTGACAGATGTTAAAAATGTCTGTCAATCCAAGGAATTTGATTGTTATTTATGACAGCCGTCAAAATAGCTAACTAGTTATCCTACGCTCTGTGGCATTAAGAGATAAAGCCCTGTGATCTGTATAAGTAATGATTGATTAGCTGCTTGAATGCTGGTGAAGTCAGTAAAAGATGGATCTCCTGTCATGGTGGGAGCAAATTAGTCTGGTCCATTACAATGTCAACAGCTATTGAGGAAAGAGGTATTCAGCAAGCAGCACCGGGTAGTAGGTATGTGCTAGGGTGTACCAAGCTGTGTCTGAGAGGCAGTGTTCAATGGGTGTGGGTGGGAACACTCTTGGCCAAAAGGAAAGGTGTAGCAAGCTCTCACATCATTTGCCAGGGGAGAAATATTAAGTCATAAAGGGAAAACAACCCTCATGGGTGCCTGAATTATGGCTGTGCCAAAAACAGCTTTCACCCTGATGATGAGGAATGCCAGGGCAGTAATAGCACTAGATGGAATAAAAAGGATGCACAAAAGTAGGTGCCTCTCTAGAGCGGTAACGCTCTTCTTTTTATTTTCTGGCAGAAAACTCTTTAATCACGTAATAATGCTCTGCAGTAATAGCAAAGAAGACATACCTTATATGTACATAGTCATATGCACACACTCAGACGAAATGAGTTTTATTCACGTGCTGCTTGGGAACACTGGACCTACCATTTAGTCATTGTGTGTTTTATTTTAAACAGGTGTGTCTGACAGCAGCCAAAATAGCTGTCTAGCTTAAGCTGTAATATTCTGAGCTGTATTTCCCAGCAGAATACATTTTAATAAGATAGCAGTGTTATGCAGCAATTAGCTTTACTCATTTTCAAAATGAAACAGTGGCATTTTGGGGTATCCAAAAGCTTTCAAAAGAAATGTCAAACCAGGGGTGTCGGCTGCACTACTTGACTGACATGATTATGGAGGTGATATGGAGCTTCACAGTAACATAATTTGACTGTGGATTAGCTAGCAACATCAGTAATTGAGAAGGTTAGTGAAAGAATGCACTTGACTGTTCGTGGTTGCAGTTTCATTCATTCATTCAGTAACTTCACTACAAACTACCGTATTTCTTTGTAAATAAGACCTAACCAGAGAATAAGGCCTAGCATGGTTTTCCAGGGTGGTCATGATATAAACCCTACCCCAAAAATAAGCCCCAGATAAGCTTGTCAACAACACATGATGGACGTGTTGAATTATAAAATAATATTATTGACACCTGTTGACTGAGGTTATCGTACTCTTCTCACAGTTTTCGGACCATTCGGACACCCAACTTCTTCTCTTTGCAGAAAGTCATAGGATTCTTTGCCTAGGAGTCCTCCACAATTCTTACTGTAACCCTAACCATCACTCACACTTGACGGTTGAGATTCTTGGCCCATAAACACTGGCAGGCATATTTTGATTGAGCAACGCACGGACAACGTGCGTAGAGCACACGCATGTGATACTGCATGGTTGTGGGTGTGCCTTCTCTTTGTAAACAGCGTCATTTTGTCTTGCCACTCTGGTCTCGTAAGTCTTCAAATTAACCCCCCCCCCCCAGACAAGATGAGTGCAAAAAGAAAGAGCTATTCCGTCGCATACAAGAAAGGAATCATGGCGGACTCCCGGGGAAAGAATCTGACGGCTTTCTGCAAAGGGAAGAAGTTAGACCTCCGAATGGTCCGAAAATGGCATGCAGTATACGATAACCTCAGTCAACAGGCCGACAAGGGAAATGCTAAGAAGTGCAAGTGTAGATCAGGTCGGCAACCATTATTTCCTGAGCTGGAAGACATCATCTGTGAGTGGATTGCTAACTTGAGAGCAAAGGCTTTGGTTGTGCGCAGGGCTGATATCCAAGCTTTTGCTCTTGCAATGGCACCACAGTTAGAAATATCCCCAGAAGAATTCAAAGCATCACAACATTGGCTGGATGGCTTCCTTCACCGATATGAACTGTCTCTAAGAAGATCAACAACACTGTTCAAGCTGGAAGATACTGAAGTTATTAAATGTGCACTTGCGTTCAAGTTCTTTGCTGATGTCATTGACTTTTCTAAATACCAACTCTTCAACATGATTGCTGTGGATGAAACTGCAGTGTTTATGGGCCAAGGATCTCAAACAACAATTGATCAGAGGGGTGCCTCATCAATCTACATTCCCTCCACTGGTTACGAGAGTGCACATGTTACCTTTATTTTGGCAATTTGTCTAGATGGAAAGAAAATCCCACCTCGAATCATTAGTAAGAGCAAGAAAAATAAGACTGAACGTGTTTCAGGCATTTACATTCTTGAAACTGAAAAAGCCTGGTGCACACAAGCAGCTATAAGGAAGTGGGTCGATGTAATGCTGCCACTTGTTTTGCAAGGTGGCAAAAGAGGTCTGCTAGTCTGGGATTCAGCCAGCACTCACCTCGCTAAAGACATGAAGAATTTCCTTGCACAGAGAAGAATAGATCAAATAATGATTCCCACAGGAATGACTGCCTATCTCCAGACTCTTGATATTGCAATAAACAAGCCATTCAAGGACCATTTGCACATGGAACTCAATGACTACATTGAAAATAGAATGGAGAGCAATCAGCATGGAAACTTTGTGAAGCCTAGCCTGCAAGAGGTCGTGACTTGGGTGAAAAAGTCATGGGATAAAATCACTGACACATGTGTTGCCAGTGCACTACGAGCAGGCTAGTTTGGCAAGCAGTGCTCATTTAAGGAGAGCTCTATTGCTAGGCATGACAGATTGGGGACAATGGTTCTACAGGAAATGGATTCACAAGAAATTTAGGTCGAAATCCGGGCTTTGGACACTTATGACAATGTTCCAGAAGAAGATGACATGACTGATTTGAATAACTGTGAAAGCCAAGGTGCAGATATTCTGAAGTTGAAATGTTTGGTGCACTGTTTATGTAGAATTCTCACACAACTATTTTAACGCGTTAGAACTGTGGTCCAATAACAGAAAAGTACGAAATAAATGTCAATTTGTGTACATGGATAAATGTCGATTTGTGTTCATTAATAAATGTTGATTTTTGTACATGAATAAATTAATAAAGGTAGATTGTTGGACGGTGTGGGTAAATAAGGCATCCCCAGATAATAAGCCCTAATGTGCATTTTGACAGGGGAAAAAGTATAAGACCTGGTCTTTTATTTTCGGGGAAATATGGTAGTGTCAGTGGCATATTTTGGTCTTATTTCTGCTGCCCTCCTCTGTCTATCTGTCATAAATTAACTTGTGAAAATGGTTGTAAATGATAATTTCTAAGCATGTATCTTATTATAGCTCAAAGATGCACTCTTAGGTATCAGTTGGGAAATATTACTAAGAAATGATTAGTGGGCTGCTAATTGAATAGCCCTATAAATGGGGACTCTGTGCCTGGGGCATGGTCATGCAAGTAGAGGACATCATCTAGCCAGCCATGGAAAGTTGTTAAGCTTTTCCTTGGCCTCTGTGGTGACCCCTTGGAGTCTGATGTTCTCAGACCTCCACAGTGCTCCCCATGGTGCACGTATATTCTCACATATATGCATATTGCAGCTAAGTTGCTGTGCATTGCTTGATGGGTTTAGACATCCTTACCTATTTGGTGCATGCTGCATCTCCTCCCTCTGCTAGAAGCTACACTACTCCTCTAAAAACTAAAAAGAAATCAGGGTTTATGGAATACCACTAGATTTGGTTCTGTTACCATCAAATTGATGGAGCCTTTCACGTTAAGATAGGCTTCTCTTTATTTTCATCTTCTTATATTTGTTCATGGGACCTTTAAGGATTGTTGATGTGCCTTTCATTTATTTCACTGTATGTTAACACTTTGATCATATTACCCCCCCCCCTCCATGTTCCAGAACACTGAGACTGTCGTCATCCAGACTTCAGTCAGAGCTCTACTGCTATGTCTGAACTCACATGGTACACTGGAGAGGAAGATTTAGATACACTGTTCCTCTTGCAGGCAATTTGGACAGCTGAAATTACTTTTCCCTGTCCCTAGGATTGGCAGAGTGGCGTTAGACAATTACCCCCCTAGCTGAGACACTAGTCAAACTCAAGTTAGCTTGGCTGAAGTGGCAGTTTTATCCCTGTATGTCATGTAGCCAGGTACAAGAGAAGACCTTTGAGTATTTATAGAATGTAGTGCTAAGCACATATTTTAATATGTATGATTTGGTATCCAAAGCATGTATCTCTCAAGCGGATAGACATAATGTGTGCAGAGTGGAGATGGATGTAAGCTCAGGTGTGAAAACAACAGTAACCATCTGAAATGTGATGACCCACAACAGTGAGTCCCTAAACAAGGAGGCTTAATTGCTGAAAAACAGATTTACATATACTAAGTCTTGGATTTCCATTTCCTGGAATATTCCCATTTTCAGAGTTATGGTGATATCAGAGTTAGTATATATAAGTTTGGGGGGGTGGAGGCTTGCCTTCCCCCACATCATGGAATGCAAGGGGGCTTGCCCCAGCAAAAAAAAAAAAGAAGTTTAAAGGAGAATAACAATGTTTGAGAGTCACTCTTCTCTTGCAGTTTTGGTCTTTTTTCCCTTGTGTTGACACTTGGCATTTTGAGTGCCAACATTTAAATAGGGAGCTGAGGAAACATAGGCATAGTAGTGCTTAGTCTAGCATCTGCTCTATATTGAGATGGTGCCATATGTCTCAGCTTCTTTTCTCAAGAGTTCTGGGCAAAGAAGATGGCTGCACACTGATCAACAGCTTAATTTCAGTTCTCCCAGTGTGAAAAAAGAAACTGTTAGATAACAGCCAATAATGCTGCCCATTTTAATAACATTCATTTACTAGCTAGTAAGTATACTGCCTGCATGTCAGAAAAGAAGTAACATAGAGAACCTGAAAGAAAATCAACTAGAAAAGGTGAGAAGAAAACACTAAGTGGGAAGAATCCTGCAGCTGTTCAGCAAAAAGCAGCTCAAGCTCCACCCTTGGTATAAGAGATGGGTTCCAGTAATATAGAGGAAAATAAGTCAAATGTGTCCAGAATGGATTAAAATGAAACACTGAATGAGTATATCAACTCACATAATAAAAGGCTGGAAAAAATAAAAGGAGCTTTAAACAGCTTTTAAGATGAACTGATAAAACTGCAAAAATCAGAGGTCGAAATGAAGAAAAGGCTGGCTATGATGCTGCTCAAGAAGAGCTGTTTCAAAAATGGTAGAATTAGAGGACAAAGCATGCAGTGAAAACCTGAGATTTTCTGCTGTACCAGATAAACTGGAAGGAGCAGATTGTATTAATTTTATGAAAGCAGAAATAAGCAACTGGAAAGGTATTCCGCAGCAGGATTTTTTTCATTGAAAAAAAAAAAAACATAACGTGTATTTTCCAAACCTGGCCATGAGGAAGCAGCCAAGACCTGTATTTGTAAAGATGTAATCATATCAGCAGAAAATGCTGAGCCTGACAAAATGTTGGCAGAATGACAAAGTATTAAAAACCTGGAGACAGTAGAATGTTTATGGGAAATTAAACTTTGGTGTATACCAAGCAGAAGAGAACAAATTTATCCTAGCAATCAGGAAATATCAAGGGGTAGGTGAGTCAAGCTGCTGTATGCATCTGTCTTCAGAATAGTTTTTTTCCTGAAGGATCAACACAGTTTTTGAAACTGAACAGGCTAGGGGAGAAATACAAATGTTTGTCCAACAAGAGGAGAGCCATCACACAAAAGGGGACTCTGCTCTTCATTGTTCTGATGGTAATGCATATAGAGAGACTTTGCCAGTGAAACCTTTTCCAAAGTTGTAAAGGAAGATGCTTTAGAGACAGAAAAAATCATAGGAGTTGTGTAGAAGAATGAGGAGCATGTTCAACTTGAACCAGAGTCTGGGGTTGGGAGATGGAGATGAAGAGGAAGAAGACCTGCTACATTGAAATTAGTGAATAAATGTGAGTCTATAATATATCAGTCACATTTGTGGAATATGCCTTTACAAGAAAAAGTGGCTGAGAAAAATTGGATTTGTGTTGATTTTGATATACTGACAGGCATATGCCCTACTTCATGTCATTAATGTTTGGAAATATACTAAGGGGAAAGGGGATATGGGAAAAAAAAGAAAAAGGGAAAAGTAAATGTAAGTAATATGATTTTTCTTTTTCACAGTATTTGTATAAAAGCATTTCATGATATAAATTGCATGTTATACAGTATAGCATTTCATTGATAGGGGTATGTGATAAAGACAGTAAAGTAAAGAGGTACTTTTCCCTTTTTTGGTTTTAAGAAATGTAGACATTACAATGTAAAAAGAGAAGACAAATGCATTTATAAGTCAGTAGATTGTAATCTTGGGCTGTTGGTGTGGAGGATGTAGTTGGGGTGTAAAAGTGCACTGATTATAGCATATCGAGAATTGAAATGTTTTGTTTTACTTTTGCATAGGCGAATGGCTGGACAAGAACAGACAGCAGTTAGTGAAAGTAGGAGCATAGGCTGTAACATGTGCTTCAGCATGGGTAACCTTGATTTTAGGTTAACTAATCCATGTGGGCGCAGCTGTCAATTTTGGACAATTGCTCCTATCAGGAGGGTTAAAGTTCATTATTTGAATATACACATCATTTTGTGTGTTTGTTTTGACTTAATAGGTTATGAAGGTGTTCTGCGGGTGTGCTTGTATTTTTTTTGAGGGTTTTCATCAAAACAAAAAGTTTTGTAAAATGTGACATAGGTTCAAATGGAGATGACAAAAACAACTGTATGAAAGATCAACTTGCCAAACATAAACATTAGTGGGTCCATGTAGCACAAAAGCTGGAAATAGACATTTAAAAAACTATCATATATAATAGGTGGGAATAACTTCTTATCATAATGGATACACAAAACAAATTATTATTGAATGTGAATGGCCTCTCAGGTGTAGACAGAAAGGTAAAGAGTATTAAATTATGTTAACGGAGTGCAAACAACAATGCAACAGGAGACATATTTGGAAGGAAATGAGCATGTGAATTTGATAAAGAAACAATTTCATAATGGATTTTCAGCAGAAAATCAGACACAAAAGAAAAGGGAACTACTTATACTAACTCCTGGAGGAGCTCCAATAGTGATCGAAGAGGGGAAACAGATAGTAATAATAGATTTGTGGTATTAAGGGACTACTGACAAGGGATGAGGATTACACTGGCATATGTTTATATTCCACTTAAAACTACTATTATGGAGCTAAAGAAATTTTTGGGAGAAATAATTAACTTTCAGCAGGGAATATTACTTATAACTGAGGAATGGAACTTGATTTGCAACAGTGAAGATATAGTTGGAGGATCTAGAATGGAAATTGTATTATTGTTATAAATTATTATTGAATGTGAATGGCCTCTCAGGTGTAGACAGAAAGGTAAAGAGTATTAAATTATGTTAACAGAGTGCAAACAACAATGCAACAGGAGACATATTTGGAAGGAAATGAGCATGTGAATTTGATAAAGAAACAATTTCATAATGGATTTTCAGCAGAAAATCAGACACAAAAGAAAAGGGAACTACTTATACTAACTCCTGGAGGAGCTCCAATAGTGATCGAAGAGGGGAAACAGATAGTAATAATAGATTTGTGGTATTAAGGGACTACTGACAAGGGATGAGGATTACACTGGCATATGTTTATATTCCACTTAAAACTACTATTATGGAGCTAAAGAAATTTTTGGGAGAAATAATTAACTTTCAGCAGGGAATATTACTTATAACTGAGGAATGGAACTTGATTTGCAACAGTGAAGATATAGTTGGAGGATCTAGAATGGAAATTGTAACAAAAGAGGGTAGATGTCTGAAGAAATTTATGAAAATATTTGGTATGGAAGATGTGGATTCAGTAGCAGGAACTCAGAAAGAATTTACATATGATTCCCCAAGGTGCAATAACTGGGCTAAACTAGGCTGAAATCATATTTCACAAGAACAGGTGAATTTAATTCCAATAATTATTTCAGATCATGCGCCAATGACAGCTAAGATAAAAATGGAGGGTAATAAAGTAAAAATAAGACACTAGCACTTCCCCACCCACTTATCTAAAAGAGAGGAATTTAAAGAATGGGTAGTGGAAATTATTTGAGAGTTATTAGGGAAGATAGAAATTTCTTCAGACATTATATCTAAAGAGGTAGAAATAAAAAAAAACAAATATCATGAATAAATAACAAGTATTATTTAGAAAGGCTGACAAAGATTAAAGTATTGCAGAATATGGGGAATCTCACATAACCAGAAGAGTGCTAAAGAGAAATAGAGAAGTATCTGAATAGTATGCATGAGTTTAGAAAGATTGCTGTTAAGTAACTGTTTTTTTATATTAACTCCAGAGCAGAAAAGCTCTTAGCACAATGACTTAGAGGCAACAGAAAATAGAAAGAGTTGTTGCCAAACCTAGGGAGCCCATAACAAGAAAAATAACCAGAGATCCTGTAGAGGTAAATTTTATGAAAATTTGCATAAAGCAGAGGAATATAGAAATCAAGAAAAAGCACAAATGCAAATATTCATGGAAGAATTAAGTATGCCAAGGTTAGAGGTAGATGATGCTCAACAATAAAAATGGTGACATAAAACCAATCTACAGGAAAGTCATCAGGTGTAGATGGTAGTCTGGTGGCTGTTTGGAAGCAAGGAGGGGAAAAAGTGATAAAGATCTGGAAGGTTTGGTTTGACAGTATTTTAAAAAGAGGGGATGCACCAACATCCTGGAAGAAAGCTGTGGTAGCTGTAATAACCAAAGACAATAAAGACTGATCAGACCCGGCTTGATATAGGTCCATTTCAGTGAATGGCAAAGGTGTTGCCAAAATTGATAGATGTGGTTTTGTGGGGGCGGGGGGGGGGGGGGCAAACATTTGGCAAAATTAATAGATCAATGATTATGCAAAGGGAAGCAGAATGTAAGAAAATCCCACTTTTGTTGGTGGGGCTTGATGCAGAGAAAGCATTCAACAGAGTAAGTTGTGATTTTATGAGCAGGGCAGTGGAAGCTTTTGCATTCCCTGATACCTAATAACATTAATTAGGTATGAGGGATCAGAAGCAAAACTTAAAGTGAGAGGATTTCTGTCCGATAAGTTTTATCTGAACGGAGGAAATAGGAAGAGGAGTCTTCTTTCCCTTTTATTTGCTTTGTATTTAGAGCCATTAGCAAAGAAAATAAGTAATCAAAATTTAAGGATTTAATTGGTATGGTAATCAAGAGAACTTGGCTTTATTTGCAGACAATATTATTTTGTACCTGATAAAACCAGAAGACAACATCTCAGTGTTCTGGTACATTCTGAGACAATTCTGCATCTTTTTTTTTCAGAATATAAAATTAGTGAAGACAAACAAAGGCTATAGATGTGAAGTGTGTACCCACACAGGAATTGTTTCAGCAATACCCATACTTTTAGGGACATGATAAAATAAAGTATTTAGGAGCATGGGTTAAATGATTCTGTTATGGTAGCTAAGGATATGTAGAAAATGACTAAACAAAAGATATTACAAAAACTGAGAAACTGGAAGCTCTTGTTTATGGATATGGATAGCGAGATACAAGCACTGAAAATGTTATTAGTCCCTTTAGTTTTATATACAAGTCAGGCATATTTTTATCAACCAGAGGAGATGTTGTGGACAGTAATTTCTAAAGAGTTGAAGGATTTTATCTGGGAAGGGAAGAGGGCAAGGGTCATGTGTGATACATTGATCCGTCCAGTAGAACAAGGTGGTTTAGGATTACCTGATTTGAAGGGATATTTTAGAGATACACAGCTAAGGCTCATGTACATAACATAAGCAGAAAGCTATAATTCAGAGTGGAAAAGGATGATGTTGAAGCATGGGGGGAATTAAAAAAATGACAAGAGAGTAGGATTTTGGATGCAAATCCTTAAGAAGAATAATGACAGCCATACAGAATATTACATTCATAAAGTAGCAGAAAGAGAATAGTCTAAGAATTAAACTAGCACAAGAATAGAGAATGGAGATTTTGCTGATAGGGACGACTGCAGTTAGGGGGTATAAAGAATAGGTAAGAGGGGGCTGAAATTTACTGGAGAAAACTGGCAAAGGATTCAAGGTACTGGAAGCAAATAGCTAGAGAGGAAAAGGTAATAGAATTGGAAGAGGGAAGAAGACATTTGGACTGCAAACTAGAGGCTGCCTTCCCTGTCAGGGATTGATATCAGAGTGTAGGCAAGAAAAAGGCATGGTGCAATCCGAAGTAAAAGACCTGGTCTGCTAGAGTTTTTAAGTGAGTCTAGAACAGAAACTGTTATTTAAAAGGGATAATTAGTAGGCCATATAAAATATTGCACAATAATTTTAGGAATCAATCAGAGGAGGTGGTTATAAAAAACTGGAAAGAGACTGGATAAGCAATTCACAAAGAAACAATGGAAAGACATATGTATGTCTCCCAAATATGCAACAGTCTATACAATTTAGAATTTTTGCTTGACATATGTATTTTTATACCTGTATAAATGATGGAGGTGTGATAGGGGAAGGAAGAGGTAACTGAGAACAAATGTTTTTGGAGTGGAATGAGTTGGCAGAGTTTTAAATATTCCCTATAAAGTACTCTGTCAAAAATATTGGGTGAGCAGATGAGTGTAACTAAGGAAATTATATTTTTGAGCTTGGATACAGGGTCTGAATTTCCCAGCTTTAGTAAGGCCTTGTTAAGTTTAATTCTGGTGGTTGCCAAAAAATAATTTACTAGAAAATGGAAATCAAAGTCTTAACCAACTGTATTTGAAGTAGTGAATATTGTAACAGAGATAAAAGAACTGGAAGTGGGATCTTTAGAAAAGGGATAGGAGCAAAATAAGTAGAAAAAATGGAAATTGTGGGAAGAAAAATGCAGAATAATGTTTTAGAGGAGGAGTAAGGTTTAAGGGAAGGCATAAATTGAACAGTTTATGTAATACTGGATTGATGATAATTATATAAATCAATGTATACAGTGTATGTTTGTAATTGTGAATATGTTAACATGGTTTGTTTTCTTTCATCTAAATGTATGTTTGCCTATGTCTTTAGTCATAACTCAATAAACATGTAAAAAAATAATTCTGGACAAAGACAAAAATAATGTGGTGTCAAAGGTCCAAAATCAAGGGCATTTTTTGATATTACTGTAAGAAGTATGAAACTCAAATGTCATTATTGACTGACTGTAATCTTCAGTGATTTACCAGAAAGTCAAAAATTTTACAATGGACAGTGCAAAATATTAGACACAATCTGCAACAGTTCTGAGGTACTGATGGGTGCAGCTTTTTAAAAGTACAAAAAATATTTTATTACTAGGGAAATGAGGTGTATTGCTAATAATGTAAAATGTTACAGTAACTTCATAGAGGCCCATTGGTGTGTCTGCCTCTGTGCGTTGGATACATGGAAGAGTCAAGGATTGTGCCTTTCCCATTGTATATACTGAGTACCGCTTGTAGAGAGAGAAAGAAGAGAGGTTAAAGGATAATGTAATGAGTTTGACAAGTGAGAATTGCCTGATTTGATGTAGTGACCAAAGAAGTTAGCTCTGCAAAAATTAGCTGCATATGAGACAAGACCATGTTATTTCTGTCCAATAAGTCTGAGTGCCTGATCTCTTATGAGATGAATGGATGGGTAGTGGATGGATAGATGATGGAGATGGGGTTGCTGTCCCTATCCAAGCTGACACAGATGCCATAGAAAGAGCAGGAGTATCCTTTACAACACATGGACTAACAACCAGAAGACAAGAAGGGGAAAAAACTAACAAATGCTAGTGTGTTAAGTGATTACAAGCACAAAAATCTTGCTCTTGCTAATTAACCCTTTTAAATTTAGCCCAAGTAACACAGACTACTTCTACTAGTCATAAAAGGCACATCAAGTAAGAACATTTTCAGATGTACACAGCTGAAACAAATTTAGAACCAGATAGCAGTTATTCAGAACAATAACATTGCCTACTGGTACACTTTCAGCTTCCACTTTAAACCACTTTCTGTAGTTGTTCGCAGTGATTACAAACTGCGGCTCATATCAAGACAATGTGTTGCATCTGGCAAAAACTTAAAGTAAAAGTGTATGGGAGTAGGAACCATTGTGCGTTGGTGATTCACTTTTTCAAAGAGAATTAGATAAGATTCATCCATTGTGTCTGTAGAGCTGCCTCCCAAATACCTAAAATTAGCTTTGTATTTTGTTATATCCATGACATTACTTTTTAGCAGATCTCTTAAATGGGATATCATGCTTTCCGTGTGGAAAGAGGCCTAGGTTGTCCTCTGTCTTAAACTGTAAGAGCCGTGAAAATCAGAATTCTATAAGCCACCTTCAATATTTTGTTGTTTGATCAGCTAACTTTCTGTCTTAGAAAGCATAGATTTCTTGCACTTCCCAAAAGAAAGGCTTCAGGAAAGGTCATGTACCATCATTAAATTTACTTATCCTTCAAAGAACATGCAAAAGTATTTAGA
Source organism: Protopterus annectens (assembly GCF_019279795.1). Classification (NCBI taxonomy): domain Eukaryota; kingdom Metazoa; phylum Chordata; order Ceratodontiformes; family Protopteridae; genus Protopterus; species Protopterus annectens. Next base: position 665,548,675 of record NC_056733.1, on the reverse strand, counting down.
CTGGTGTTCTGTTTCCTGACCTTTACAGTACTTTCAAAACAAAGGCTAATAATCTTGTCAAATAACTAAGAAACATTATGTTGGATAACCTGATGATGGAGAGTTTCATTTAGTATAATGTCAAGCTTTCTGTTCTGTCCTCTCTGAATTAAGTGACATCAGAGTTCCACAAGGATCTGGGCTTGGCTACTTTCTGTTTACATAAAGCACATGTGGAGATGATATAACTAACCATTCTAAGTCAGGCCACTGACAACATTGTCCCTACTCCACTGTAGAGGAACCTCTAAAAAGGAGTTGTTGGCAGACTTTACTATTCTTGAAGTTTGTCTAGACTGAGCAATGTACTGCTGATTGCAAGGAAAAATGGAAACATTTTGTTTAGGTGTGGGGAAGACATTCTTCACCTTGAGACATCTTTTTTGCCTTTGCAGAAGTGGTGGATCCAGTGAGGAGGTCTCCAAGTCCAAGTACATAAGCTTCTGCCATAAGCAGCAGTATACCCTCACCCTCATTTTACACAGTGTTATATAGCATAGTAAATTTGACATGTTTCAGAACCTGAAACAATTCCTTATTCCTGAATCCAGACTAGTCAGAGGTAGATCTGTCTTAGTTCTTTACCTGCAAATGGAGACAAACTTCACAATGATTAACAAAATAGTTTTTTGTAACTAGACATGAATTACCATTGCACTAGTATGCAGTATTCACTATTTCCAATACTGCATATGATGTGTAGTATCCACTAGTTCCAGTGCTGACACATGGAGTGCAGTATCCAATAGTTCCAGTACTGACACACAGTATGTAGTATCCACTAGTTCCAGTGCTGACAAACAGTGTGTAGTATCCACTAGTTCCAATGCTGACACACAGTGTGTAGTATCCACTAGTTCCAGTGCTGACACACAGTGTGTAGTATCCACTAGTTCCAGTGTTGACACACAGCATATAGTATCCACTATTTCCAATGCTGCAAACCGTGTGTAGTATCCACTAGTTCCAGTGCTGACACATAGTGTACAGTATCCACTAGTTCCAGTGCTGATACACAGTGTGTAGTATCCCCTAATTACAGTGTTGACACACGTTGTGTAGTATCCACAAGCTCCAGTGTTGACACCTGGTGTGTAGTATCCACTAGTTCCAGTGCTGTCTTCTAGTTTCAATGTTGACACACAGTGTGTGGTATCCACTGCTTCAAGTACTGACACATGGTGTGTAGTATCCATTAGTTCCAGTGCTGACACATGGTGTGTAGTGCCCCTCTCATTCCAGTGCTGACATGCAGTGTGTAGTTTCCACAATCTGCAGTCTTGACACATGGTGTGTAGTATCCACTAGTTCTAGTTTTGACAAATGGTGTGTAGTATCCGGTACCTCCAGTGCTGACACACACTAGTTGTAGTGAAGGCACACATTGTGTAGAAGTGCCACTAGTTCTAGTGCTGACACATCACACAGTGTGTAGTAGCCACCAGCTCTAGTGATAACACAAGGTATGTAGTATCCGCTAGTTCCAGTGATGAAACACAGTGTGTAGTATCTACTTGTTCCAGGGCTGACATACAGTGTGTAGTATCCACCAGTTTCAGTGCTGACACATGGTGTGTCGCATCCACTAGTTCCAGTGCTAACACATGGTGTTTGGTATCTACTAGTTTCAGTGCTGACACATGATGTGTAGTATCCACTAGTTCCTTTGCTGACACACAGTCTGTGGCATCCACTAGTTCCAGTGCTGACACACAGTGTGTGGTATCCACTAGTTCCAGTGGTGACACATGGTGTGTAGTATCACTAGTTCCAGTATTGACACACAGTGTGTAATATCCACTAGTTTCAGTGCTGACACATGGTGTGTAGTATCCACTAGTTCCAGTGCTGACACACTAAGTGTGGTATCCACTAGTACCATTGCTGACACACAGTGTCTAGTTTCCATTAGTTCAGTACTGACACACTGTGTAAAGTATCCACTAGTTCCAGTGCTGACAGACAACGTGTAGTAGTATCTACTAGTTCCATTGCTGATACATGATGTGTAGTACCCATTAGTTCCAGTGCTGGCACACAATATGTAGTATCTGCTAGTTCCAGTGCTGACATACTGTGTGTAGTATCCACTAGCTCCAGTCTTGACACATGATGTGTAGTATCCATGAGTTCCAGTTTTGACACACTATGTGTAGTATCCACTTCCTCCAGTGCTGACACACACTAGTTGCAGTGAAGGCACACATTGTGTAGAAGTACCACTAATTCCAGTTCTGACACATCACATGGAGTGTGGTATGCACTAGTTGCAATGTTGACACATACTGTGTTGACGCACAGTGTGTAGTATCCACTTCTTCCAGTGCTGACACATGGCACGCAGTATTCTCTAGTTCCAGTGCTGACATACAGTCTGTAGTATCCACTACCTCCAGTGCTGACACACACTAGTTGCAGTGAAGGCACACATTGTGTATAACTGCCACTAGTTGCAGTGCTGACACATCACATGGTGTGTAGTATGCACTAGTTCCAGTGCTGACACATGGTGTGTAGTATCCTGTAGCCCCAGTACTGGCACACAATGTGTAGTATACACTAGTTCCAGTGATAACACAAGGTATGTATTATCTGCTAGTTCCAGTGGTGACACACAGTGTGTAATATCCATTAGTTCCAGGGCTGACACATAATGTGTAATTTCCATCAGTTCCAGTGCTGACATGTGGTGTGTAGTATCCACTAGCTCCAGTGCTGACACACAGTGTATAGCATCCACTAGCTTCAGTGCTGACACATGGTGTGTCACATCCGCTAGTTCCATTGCTGACACACTGTGTTTAGTATCCACTAGTTTCAATGCTGACATATGATGTGTAGTATCCAGTAGTTCCAGTGTTGACACACAGTGTGTAGTATCTACTAGTTCCAGTGCTGACACACAGTGTGTAGTATCCACTAGTTCCAGTGCTGACACACAGTGTGTGGCATCCACTAGTTCCAGTGTTGACAGACAGTGTGTAGTATCCACTAGTTCCAGTGGTGACACACGGTGTGTAGTATTCACTAGTTCCAGTGCTGACACATTGTGTGTGGTATCCAATAATTCCAGTGCTCACACACAGTGTCTAGTTTCCACTAGTTCCAGTACTGACACATCATGTGAAGTATCCACTAGTTTCAGTGCTGACAGACAATGTGTAGTAGTATCTACTAGTGCCAGTGCTGACACGTGTTATGTAGTATCCACTAGTTCCAGTGCTGACACACAGTATTTATTATCCACTAGCTTGAGTCTTGATACATGATGTGTAATATCCACGAGTTCCAGTTTTGACACATGGTTTGTAGTATCCAATGCCTCCAGTGCTGACACACACTAGTTGCAGTGAAGGCACACATTGTGTAGAAGCACCACTAATTCCAGTGCTGACAAATCACATGGTGTGTAGTATGCACTAGTTCCAGTGTTGACACACAGTGTGTAGTATTCACTGCTTCCTGTGCTAAAACATGGTGTGTAGTATCCATTAGTTCCAGTGCTGACACATGGTATGTAGTTTTCTCTAGTTCCAGTACTGACATACAGTGTGTAGTATCCACTAGCTCCAGTCTTGACACATGGTGTGTCATATCCACTAGTTCTAGTTTTGACACACAGTGTGTAGTATCCACTACCTACAGTGTTGATATACAGTAGTTGCAGTGAAGGCACACATTGTGTAGAAGTACCACTAGTTCCAGTGCTGACACATCACATGGGGTGTAGTATGCACTAGTTCCAGTGCTGACACATGGTGTGTAGGAACCTGAAGCTCCAGTACTGGTACATTATGTATAATATCCACTAGTTCTAAGGGTGTAATATCCATTAGTTCCAGTACTGACATGTGGTGTGTAGTATCCACTAGCTCCAGTGCTGACACACATTGTGTGGCATCCACTAGTTTCAGTGCTAAACCATGGTGTGTAGCATTCACTAGTTCATTTGCTGACACATGGTGTTTAGTATCCACTAGTTTCAGTGCTGACACATGGTGTGTAGTATCCACTAGTTCCAGTGCTGACACACTGTGTGTGGCATCCACTAGTTCCAGTGCTGACACACAGTGTGTAGTATCCACTAGTTCCAGTGGTGACACATGGTGTGTAGTATCCACTAGTTCCAGTGGTGACACATGGTATGTAGTATCCACTAATTCCAGTGTTGACATACAGTGTGTAGTATCCACTAGTTCCAGTGCTGTCCACTAGTTCCAGTGTTGACACATTGTGGTAGTATCCACTAGTTCCAGTGCTATCACACTGTGTGTGGTATCTACTAGTTCCAGTGCTGATACACAGTGGGTAGTTTCCACTAGTTCCCATACTGAGACCTTGTGTGAAGTATCCACTAGTTCCAGTGCTGACAGACAATGTGTAGTAGTATCTACTAGTTACAGTGCTGACACATGATTTGTAGTGTTCACTAGTTCCAGTGCTGGCACACTGGGTCTACTTTAAAAGACCGAACTATCCATTCCCCGACACAAAAATCACCGACGCCAGATAACTGACAACACACGAAACCGACAACGTAAAACACCGAACACCATAACACCGACACACCGAACATAAACAACACACCACACTACATAACATACCCACTAGCCCTAACCCAAACCCTAACCCTAAGGTCCGACACTATCGCACACTTCACCTACCTGCACCCTAACCCTAACTCACTTAACCCACCCCTAACCCCAAGGTCCGACACTATCGCACACTTCACCTACCTGCACCCTAACCCTAACTCACTTAACCCACCCCTAACCCCAAGGTCCGACACTATCGCACACTTCACCTACCTGCACCCTAACCCTAACTCACTTAACCCACCCCTAACCCCAAGGTCAGACACTATCGCACACTTCACCTACCTGCACCCTAACCCTAACTCACTTAACCTGTCCCTAAACTACAGTCCCTCACTATCACACACTTACCTTACACGAACCCTAACTCCGACACTAACACACACTCACCTTTCCCACAGCCTAACCCGAAATCCCACAATATCGCACACTTACCTCACCGCTCCTAACGCCGTCACTGTCGCACACTTATCGAGTCGCGATCGCACATTACCCTTGTCGGTCTTCCCGCTGTCGGCAAATCACCCTGTCGGTAAACTTACCTGTTGGTCGTTTCGTCTTCGTTTTCCGCGTGTTGGGGAATCGACAGTTCGGTCATTTAAAGTAGACCTGGCACACTATATGTAGTATTTTCTAGTTCCAGCGCTGACACCCAGTGTGTATTATCCACTGGCTCCAGTGCTGACACACACTGTGTAGTATCGACTAGTTTCAGTGCTGACACATGGTATGTAGTTTCCTCTAGTTCCACTGCTGACACACAGTGCTTAGTATCCACTAGTTCTGGTTCTGACACAGGGTGCGTAGTATCTACTAGTTCCAGTGAAGACACACAGTGTGTAGTATTCTCTAGTTCCAGTGCTGACATACAGTGCGTAGTATCCACTAGCTCCAGTCTTGACACATGGTGTGTAGTATCCACCAGTTCTAGTTTTGACACACGGTGTGTAGTATCCACTACCTCCAGTGCTGACATACACTAGTTGCAGTGAAGGCACACATTGTGTAGAAGTACCACTAGTTCCAGTGCTGACACATCACATGGTGTGTAGTATGCACTAGTTCCAGTGCTGACACATGGTGTGTAGGATCCTGTAGCTCCAGTACTGGCACACAATGTGTAATGTCCACTAATTCCAGTGATAACACAAGGTACTGTATGTAGTATCCTCTAGTTCTAGTGGTGACACACATTGTATAATATCCATTAGTTCCAGGGGTGACACACAATGCGTAATTTCCACTAGTTCCAGTACTGACATGTGGTGTGTAGTATCCACTAGTTCCAGTGATAACACACAGTGTGTAGTATCCACTAGTTCCAGTGCTGACACAAGGTGTGCTGTATCCACTAGTTCCAGTGGTGACACGGGGTGTGTAGTATCCATTAGTTCCAGTGCTGACACTCACAGTGTAGTATCCACTAGTTTCAGTGCTAACACACAGCCACTACAAATACACTCTTCTTTGCTAGTTTCTTCATACACTGTTCTGTTGTCCACAATATCGTGTATCTTTGTACATGTTGCTAGCCTGGGTCTGTAATTATTGATGCACAACCAGTTTATTGTTCCTGTCATGCTTTCATAGTTATTAGCCTTCATCTTTGCAGGCTGCACGTGTAGCAGTAGGTGTAATCATTAAGATGATGTATTACTACAGCAGTAGTTGTGGTAACAGTGACAGTGGTAACATGCTAACCACATTACTTATTCATAGCTCATGAGAGGTATAACAGCTCCACTGTACTCAGCTGTTTTCTATGAACTGCTCTGTAACCCAGTAGTTGTTCAGAAGGTTACCTCCTGCATCTCTAAAAGATCCTCAGAACAAACTTTCTCTTTCACCAAGGTGAAATAAATACGTAAACAAGCCGAAATGTTAAAGGTCTCAGAAGCAGAACTCCTTCAAGTTTTTGGATTTATTTCAGTTGTCCTTGTTGCTCAGATTTAGAAGTAAAACTGACAAGTGTTGCTGTATTTTCCCTTTTTTTAATTTTATATCCAATTTTATTTCAAACAGTATCTTAAAAGCTATGAAGCTTGCTGCTACAAACTGCAATGTGTCCCAGGTAAGCTTGTTTAAACTGCTTCTTACATGAAATAATCAAAAACTTTTAGAAAAAACTTTTTTTGCACCATGATGTATTAAATTTGGATTGGTTATAGATCTTGCAGCATGCCACACGTTTATTAACACTTGTATAGCATGTTACATGCATATTAACTTTGATGCAGCATATCGCATACATGAAAGCTTTGCTTTTACACAAACACAGATAAACATGAAGACACATTATGTACATATATACATACACACACACACACACACGTCTGTGTGTGTATACATAAGTATGTGCGTATATATATATATATATATATATATATATATATATATATATATATATGATTTTAGGTTAAAACACTGAAGTGTAAATGCATCAAAGACAAACCCATTACTTTAAAAAACAAAATAAAAAAAATAAAAAACATTAAAGATTGCTAATCACTAAACCATAACCCTAATAGACACTTTAGCCCAAATGTATCTGAATATTGATATTGTTAAAGAATTTTTTATTTATTTATTTATTTTTTGTAAATTAATGTGTAGGATTAGGGTTAGAACCACAAGAGAGGCAATCTCGCACGTAAACACAAACAAAAAAAACAACACCATGCAACTTGAAAAGCCAGAGTACACCAATTCACTCCAGCCACCACAAATTGAGTCACATAAAGGAAAGACTCAAAACCAGATACAATGATAAAAACTTCAAAAAATGTGAACACTGTTAAGCGCTTTCATCCTGTTCCCCAATCCAAAAGACTTCATCTGATCAAAATAATAACACACAGGAAGAAGTATTTCACTTAAGTAATGAGCTCAGTTTAAAGTCACAGGCATGTAAAACAGTAATGAAGGCTCAGTAATACAGTAGAAACTCAGGAAAAAACAGGTAATACCCTGTATCCATGCAGTACATAAATAAAATAAACGGTCATGTGAAACATAAAGTGATTAAAGTCTAATGGCCCTCAGTTTTAACACAGAGTAAATGGAAATGTGTTCATTAATGACTGGTTTACGGCTGGCATCTATCCTGATCTGCCAATAAAACTCTCACTATCCCAGGCTAGTTTCCCAAGCACCATCCTGCAAACTGGGAACAGTGATATCCAAAATCCCAAATAAAAACTTGTTAAATTGTCCACATGACATGGAATGTTTGTACAGGGCATTCTATTTATTTTACTTGTTTTCTCTGATGTGTTTTACTGTATTATTGAGATTTCATTATTGTTTTACATGCCTGTGACTTTAAACTGACCTCATTATTTAAGTGACATACCTGTATTTAAATCTTCCTGTGTGTCATTATTTTGTTCTGATGAAGTTCGTTGCAATGAGGAAATGGACAAAAGCCCTTAACAGTGTTCACATTTTTTGAAGTTTTTATCATTTTATTTTTTAAAGTTGTTTCAGTTAGTTTTGAGTCTTTCCTTTATTTGACTGAATTTGTGGTGGCTGCAATGAATATATGGTATACTTTGGCTTTTTGAGTAGCACAGGATTTGGGTTAGCACGTATGACTAAGGTGGACAAGGGGGTGATGCCCCCTTTTCACTTCTTTCTCTAATAGTACCAAAACAAAAGACACTCTGACACACACACACACACACACACACACACACACACACACACACACACACACACACACACACACAAACACACACACCATCAAACATACACAAAATTACATCTATCCACTAATCTAACCTTACCTTAACCCTAGTCTGCAAACACTCAGTCTATTTTCTTGCTTAACCCTTACCCTAACGAGTAAACAAATGCACACTTAATCTTACTCTAAACCAGCAAACACTTATACAGACTTCAATCCCAACCACCTCACCAGAAGACAAATGTTATCCAACGTCTTGCATTCGACATAAGACGCAGTCAGCAAAGAGTGCATTACATTTACGTTACCATCTGTATATTCTTTTGTTTAGATAGATATGTGTGTGTGTGTGTGTGTGTGTGTGTGTGTGTGTGTGTGTGTGTGTGTGTGTGTGTGTGTCTGTGTGTGTTTATATTATTTTTATTCATGCATTATGCTAGTGCTGTGTCTAACAGATGTGAAACCCAGCAGAACAAGCTTCTTGTTTGGCTCACTCGAGCAGCTTGTGACATTTATTTTCAGAAAACATAACTCCTAACACCTCTGCTATCCCCTACACTGACTCTCATTACCCCATAGCATTGCCACCATCATATAAACCTGATGTATCATCATGAGAATTGCAAGTCTGCATTATAGTCATAACTTTTGAACTCTTAAGTGCAAGAAATCTGGATAAAAACAAAAATAATGGGGTGGAAGGTCCAAATCAGGGACAGATTTTTAAATATTGCTCTTAATAAACTGAGAAAGTTGTGAGGACAATAGGTTTTGCATTAGCATGCATTTTCTGAACGGTATGAAGTCTGAAACTCAAATGTGTGTCATTCTTAAGTGACTTCAATCCTGAATGATTTTCCCAAAATCCATAAATTCTATGTGTAACAGGCTATGGTATGAGATAAAAATCTGGACATTGTGTGAAAATGTGGCCAGTTGAGAAGTATGCTCATAATTGTTATTATTTCTTTTAATTTCTACTTGTACAGTTTTTGTTATATATTGTTACTTTCAATTCTATGTTTGATATGTTTCTCTGCTCTTTTTAACACCTTTATTCAGTTATCACTTGTGACACAGGCAAACGTACATTTATATTAAAGTAATCAAACCATATTAACAAGGTCAGCCTTGCAGACATTATACATCACCTATATTATGTATCATATAATCAAAGCAACATTATGTAAATTGTTCATTTCATGCCTTCTCTTAAATTTGTTCTTCTTCAAAACTTTTTTCTGCGTGTATTGTTCCCATAATTTCCATTTGTCTGCGTAATTTACTCCAACCCTTTTCTAAGGCTCCCACTTCCTGTTCTTTTCTGTCCTTGAAATGATATTCACTACTTCAAGTAAAGCTGGTTTATAGGTTCATAGATATTTACTAGGCTAATGACCACAATGGCCTTTTTAGTAGTTTCCAGAGTCTGTAGATGGGTCACTTTGTGCAGAGGAATAACTGTTGCCTTTCTCCATTCATGAGTCACAAAGCCTGTTTGGGGGCTACAGTTAAATAGCAATTCCAGAGCCCCTGGATTTTAGTTTAGATTTTGATTTCCATTTTCCAGAAATTGCTTTTTGGCAGCCACCAGAATTAAACTTAACAAGACCTTGCTATGGCTAGACAATTCAGATCCTATATCCCAGTTCAAAAAAATAATTTCCTTAGTTACACTGATTTGCTTGCCAAATATTCCTGACAGAGTACTCTGTAGGGAATTTTTAATGTCTGCCAACTCATTAAACTCCGAGAACATATGTTCCCAGGTGTCATTTTCTTCCCTATCACACCTCCAACATTTGCCATCTTCCTAAGGAAAAAGTCGTATAAAGTTATCTATACAAACACTTCCAGACAAAAATCCTAAATCTTTTAGATTTTGTTGCATATTTGGGAGCCATACTTATGTCCTTCCGTTGTTTCTAATATGTTTTCCCAATCTTTTCTGACCTGTTCTGATTGATTCCTCTGGTTATCGTGCAATATTTATATGTCCTAATAATTATCCCTTTCTTAACAGTAGCTTCTGTTCTAGATTCAGTTAAAAGTTCAAGCAGTGCAGGTCTTTTGTTTCGGATCCCCGTATCCCTTTCTTTTTGTCTGTACAGTACTGTGATGTCAATCCCTGACAAGGGATGCAATCACTAGCCTGCAATCCAAATGTCTTCTGTGCCTCTTCCCATTCTATAACCTTTCCCTCTCTTATTATTCCTTCCCAGTTCCTTGGTTCCTTTGCCAGCTCACTCCAGTAAATTGCAGCCCCCTCTTGCCAATACTCTGTACCCCTAATTGGAGTCAGCCCTATCACCAGAACTGCATTTCTCCATTTACATTTTGGCTTAGTTCTTAGTGTACGCTCTGCTACTTTATGAACACAATATTCTGTATGACTGTTGTTATTCTCCTTAAGGATCTGCATCCAAAGTCTCATTCTTTCCCTATTTCTTGAATTACCCCCTACTTCATCCTCCTCCTCATCATCATCATCCACTCTGAATTGTAGCTTTTTGCTTTTGTTATGTATAAGAGCCTTAACCGTGTAGCTTGAAACGATCTCTTATCAGGTAATCCTAAACCTTGGTGTTCTATTGGGAGTATCAATTTAACCCACATGACTCTTACCCTCTACCCCTTTCAAATAAAATCCTTCAACTCTTTATTGATTATTATCCACAACTTCTCCTCTGGTAGATAAAAATATGCCTGACCTGTGTATAAAACTAAAGGGATTAAAAACATTTTTACTGCTTAGCTTTCATAACAGAATCCTTTTTAATCCATACTCCTAAATACTTCGTTTTATCATGTCCATGTAAATATGGGTATTGCTGAACCAGTTCATGTCTGAGTACATAGCTTATAGCTGTAGCCTTTGTTTTAGCATCATTAATTTTATATCCCAAAAAAAACTGGAACTGTCTCAGAATGTTCCACAACACTGAGATGTCCTTTTCTGGTTCTATCAGGTACAAAATACCATACCAATTATAACCTTGAATTTTTGAGTCCCTTTCTCTGCCAGTGGTTCTAAATATACCACAAATAACAAAGGAGAAAGAGGACCCCTCTGCCTGGTCCCAATGTACAGACACAACTTACAGAGATGAACCTTCCCACTTTGATTTTTCCTGTGATCCCTGATATAGCCTTCTAATTAACATTGTTATTATATCAGGAAAAGCATATGCTTCCATTGCCCTGTTCATAAAATCCTAGCTTACTCTGTAGAATACTTTCTCAGCATCAAGACCCACCGATAACAGTGGTATTTTCTTACATTCTACTTCCCTCTGGATCTTCAGTGTCCTATTAATGCTGTCAAATGTTTGCCTTCTCTCCAGAAAACCACATTGATCCATATCTACCAAGCGTGGCATCACCTTTGCCATTGTTTTAGCCATCATAAATATAAACACTTATAGTCATGGTTTAAAATTGAAATGGGCCTATATGAAGCTGGATCAGATGGGTCTTTACCATCTTCAGGTATTACAACCACCACTGCTTTTTCCCAGGATGTTGGTACCTCCCCTTATTTTAAAGTACTATTAAATAAAACCTTCCAGATCTTTTTCTTTTTTTCTTCTTCTTCTTTGTGAATTAGTTCACCAGAACTGTACCTGAAACTGGTCAGTTGTGATCAGTGTACCACCCCAGTAAATAAATGCAAAATAAAATAAAATAAAAAAATTAATTAAAAGTAAAAGCAATACTGTGCTCTTGCACCTGCACTAATGTGTTTGCACCACATTTCAGCTGTTAAACTGAAAATATGCATCGTGTTCTGTAGTGGATTAACAACACCTAAGTGCTACAACAAATACACATGCAAACTGAGAATCCTTTGTATTACTAAAACGTCTTTCACTGAGGAACTCCTGGTGCCTTGCCAGGAAGTGCTTCAGTTTGCTGAAACATGAGTGAGCTAATTTCTGTCTGTCTCTCTTTCTCACTCTGTCTCTCTCTTTCTATAAACATCTAATTTATACCAACAGAAAGTGTTTAACTTAAGGAACAATACTGAAGCAGTGTAGGGTTATGTAATTCATTCAGAGTCACAAAGTATGTATTGAAGTGTGTGTGAACCACAGCAGGGTCTGCATTAGGAAGCTTGTTTGACTATATGAACATAAAGAGTTGCTCAGAGAAGGTAACTGTCAGTTTATCCACCCCACCCATCTGCTGCACATAGTCTGTATTGTTGGCCAATAATGTGATTTCCACACCTTCTTTGCTCTATCCGAGAAATCCTTTACATTACATTGGATGTATAGTATGAGCAGACAATAGCCTACTTTATCTGGAATTCAAATGCATTTAACATTCTATCTCTCCTTCATACCTACCTCTCCCATCACCTTTTCTTAACCTGTCCCATGTCTTTTGAATGCTTCCATAAATTCCCTCTCCACCAACAGTTGCAGTATACTATTCCTTGGGTCCACAACCTTCCTTCTATTTAAATGTACTTTAATAGATCCAGAGAATAGTTGGTCCACACTCTGCTGTCTGTGTACCTCCTCTCCATTCCTTAAAACCTTCTGTCAATCTGAACTGTACCACTATTTCATGACCCACCCTACCATTCTGCCTGAGACAAACTGTTTCCTTAAGTGAGCTTTGAACTCGCCCCAGTATTACCTAACACTTTTGTCGCCTTTCCTCTGTACTCTTCCTGTTCAAACTCCATCCCTATCACTTGCCTACGGACAGTAGGGTGAGTCTGTATATCCCTATCTTCATGTGTATACATACCAGGCAACCTGAGGTCTTACCTCCTGCATGTGTGTACATACCAGGCTACCTGAAGTTTTACCTCTTGCATGGGTGTAAATACCAGGCTGTCTGAGGCCTTAACTGCTGCATGTCTGCATGTACCAGGCTACCTGAGGTCTTACCTCCTGCATGTGTGTACATGTCAGGCTACTTGAGATCTTACCTCCTACATGTGTTTACATATCAGGCTACATGAGGTATTAGCTCCTGCATGTGTGTACATACCAGGCTACCTGAGGTCTTACCTCCTGCATGTGTGTGCTTACCAGGCTACTTGAGGTCTTACGTCCAGTGTGTGTGCTTACCAGACTACCTGAGGTCTTACCTCCTGCCCTAGCCCTCCCATCCTAGCAGCACTATTTTGGTAAACCTTTATTGCACACTGTCTAACAACCTGATCTCTCTTATTTTGTACTCATAAAAACTGGACACAGTACTTCAGACATAGCCATATCAGATTGTAGCAGCAGCAACTGTTAGACAATACAGCTAATGTACCATGACTCCTTATGTGCTAAAAATAAAAAAAGTACCTTTAGTTGCAAAAAAGACTTAGCAAATTGGGGTTTATCTTTCTGGTTCTAGAACATGTCCACTGCCTTGACCTTTATTAAACAAGTTAATCTTAAGTATTGTCAGTATATAGCTATAGTGTTCATTATCTTTTCTTTTAATTGTTTCATTTTTTTTTTTTTTTTTTTTGTGCTAATACTTATTTAAATTATTTTGGTTGTTTAATATGATTTACAAAACACCCATTAATCTGATAAACCTTGGTTAACTGTTGCCACCTCTCCATGTCTATTGAGGACTTCTCAAGGCATTGGGAAGATCTTTTGTTAACCCATTTGATACACAAAATAGAGGAACAAGATTTTCCAACAACATAAGCAGCTTTGTCTGATTCTTAGGTCTGCAAACTTCCCCAAAGTACTATATATCTTTTTCTACTTTTTGTCAGAATTTCTCATATACAGAAATATTTTTAAATGACTGAAGCATAGGTAAAATGGAATTGTAAGTTAATTAGCAAGAAATGGCTCCTTAGAGGTAAGACCTCCTTAGAAATCAGATTTGAACTCATTGAGGTAGTACATCGACAGCAGCAGTGTATATTTCAAACCTTTTAAATTTGGTGCTTGCTTCTTTTACTATTCATGATTAAAAATGTCAGTGCTTAAAAGGGTTATCTAAACAGTCATGTGACTCAGGCTAACCAATAAAATTCTAAGCTTTCAGCCTTCTTGCATAGTAATACAAAATAAATGTTAAATGTTAAATGTACCAGTTCTAGTGGTGTGTGTGACCTGGGATGGACATGTGGTGCACTAAGCTGTTAATAAGTGATAGTCCTTCACTGAACAACTGCACAGGAGGGTGCACCTCTGTAGGGGAAGGCATTCTGGACCATATGGCGATGTGTGCCACACATTCCCCCTGCAGAGGGGAGTAGTTAAGCTCATAGTAAAAATGTTGTTGCTAGGATGCCTTTGAGAACACAACTGTCATGGCTGCCTGAATGATGCTGCTTCTTCAGATATCTCTTGTCTTACTGGAACTGGGAGTGGTTGGGTTTAAGTCAGATTAAGGGGTTCATGATGGCTGGCAGGCATGGGGGCAAAGCCTTGTAAAAAAGAATATAGAATGATGTTTTCAAACTGCACATTCAAATACTAATAATTAATCATATCATATATAAAAGGTAAACTGTCCTCATCAGTTAAGTAATCTCACTCCTAAAATGCTTTTTAAATTTATATGATGATTTTTACTTAGCAAATGATTTACATCTAAACATAACAGTCACTCTCATTCCTTGTATTCCAGAGCACTGCCTTGTTTCCTTCCTTCAAAGCTACACAAACAATGTGTGTCACAAAAAAAGTACCTCATAATGATGAATGCCTGTATTGTGCATTGGCCACATTGATGATGGTCTTGAGAGCTTATGAATGTTGTAGGAGCTTCCTTATGGTTTTGTACATGTAAAAAGACTTGCAGGTGCTACAAGTGGTCACATAATAGCAATCAAAGTGACCATTTACTCCACACTTTTTATTTTTGTAGGGTTAATCAAGAGTGGGTCCCCTGTTGGTACACTTACAGCGTTTCCAAAAACTGCAAAGTAATGCCCTTTTTTCTTTAACACATAAAGTTATAATATAATTTTCTAACAATAATTTTAAATTATAATTTAGTTATTTAGGAAAGCAGGGTATTCCTCCAACACTTTAACCATGTCTGGGTTTCCTTTTCATAATGCTCCAGCTGTTTTGTAATTGTCTGGAATCAGCGGTATATTTATAACAGTGTAAGTGACAGAGGAAGGAACAGTGAAGTCTTCTCTCCAAATTGATCATAATGCCTGTATGCAATTGTTTAGCTTAAACAGGTGAATAACTAACTAGTCTGATTGCCCTAACTGCTTTTAAAGGTATATAATAACAACACTTTTATAACACTGACAAATATATGATTCATTTTCTTATAATTCATTATAAAATGTGAATCAGGATAAACAGATAGCCTTTTGACTACTTTTGTTTTAATTTTACAAGGATGCCACATTTTCCATGGAAGTAATTGTAAACATGGACTTTTATAAATTTTCAGGCTTAGTGATTGCTGCAGTCTTTTCATGCTCATCAACATCTAAAAGGACAGCACATCTTTTAGTTTGCACTCCTGGGAATATAAGGAGTGATGTCATGGAATAAATGCATGTAATAAATTCTACTAATTGTTCTTCAGCTGCTGGCCAGATTAAAAATAAATTGTCTATAAAGTACACATAAAAATTAATATCCTCATACAAGTCAAATGAATGCAAATGTCTGTACCATTCTGCCAGAGGCAGGTTTGCAAAGGATGGGGCCATGACATCACCCACTGCAACAACTTTAAACTGTTTTTCTTTTTTTAATTCACACAGAAGTCAGGGAGTCATTAATTGGACCAGACATCTGACAACATATCAATAAGCAAAAAATGAATGCTGTGGACCTGCAAATCTTTTAGTAAATTGCCACAGCCAAAAGCTATACTTCTATATGTTTTAAAAGCATTACACCAACTTTTCACAATGTAAGCCCATCTAGCATTTTATAAAATAAGTGTCGCTACCAGCAGTCCTGGTAGAAAAGGTATAAGAAAGTAATCTGACTGCAATAATAGCCCTAACATCCACTCACAATGTCCTTCCTTGTGTTCTATGTGCAGTAAACCTTCATTACAGCCTGCTCTAGAAGGGTAATTGTGATGTATATTATACAGGAGCATAAGAACAGTTCTAGGCAAGCAGTCACAGTAATGCTATGATGCCTAGGATGTACACCTTTAAGCAGACATACTTAAAAGGGTTTGCCACCCTTTTGAACGCACCTCCCAAACTGTGCAGTACTGCACATGATAACCATGGTATACATTTGTGCCTACCCTGTCCATTAATCAAGACTAGGCTTAAAGGTAGCCAAAGGGCTGCTTATTATTTTTGCCACTTACTGTGCTGTCCACTTCCCAGTACTACCCTACTGTCTTGGCACCAGCCACCTCACAACATAGTTTGTTGGTGTGGCTGTTTTGTGCAGTTCCACGCCGTGGAACCAGTGCTGTCCTCCTTTGCCTCCTTCCCTCCCCATGACATACATATTTTTGAAAGCCTTCCACAGGAAGTATAACCCTTCTGGGTTTCTGATTGCAGGGATACAGGTGTTCTAGTTTTCAGACAAAAATGCCATACAGTCCTGGGCTTTGAGCTGAATGAATACTGCAAAGCATGAGATTTCATGCAATTTAGCGATGTAGACTGCAGCAGGCATTCAGTATAACTTGCACTACTTACATTTGTTGCTTGTAAAACTGTCAGTTTGCTTTATTCAGTGTTCTGTGCTTAGAATCAGTTTTAGTTTTGCTTATATACTGACGTAATAAAATGTATATTAAAATCTTGAATCATGACTGGAAGTTACAGTCAATACTAACAGGTGTAATTCCTGGAATTTTAGCTCATGAAATGGAACTTCAGTTTAAATAAGCATAGATCAGTGTCCCTGGTAATTATGCATAAATGTCTGAGTCCTTGGAGTCAGACAGAAGTCCAGCTTGTCTCTATGACAGTTGTCAGATGTTTCTGAGTAGGCAGGGCACCTGTTTTCTGATTTACCCAGAGAAGGGTGCAGCCACGCCTCCATGCCCATCTACAAAAGTGCTAGTTAAGTTGGCTCCTTAAGCCTTCATAAGGGGTCACTAAAGCTGTGGTAACATCTTCCACCATCCCAACACCCCCATCCCAAAAAAAAAAAGAGCCAAGAATTTCCATGACTATTTAAATCTGCTGACTTTGCAGGCAACCAAAGCAGCTCTGAGTGTGTTGAACACTCATGGCAAACATCACAGACTGGAGCAGCATTAATTTCACAAGCTTTAAATATCTCATGACTTAGGAGTTAAGTCCATTCCTGTTGTGACATCAAAAATACTTAAATATCTGAATAAATTAAATCATGAAAGGTACCTTCTACCACTCAACCCTACCCCCTATGTCTGGCTTTCTAATGATCTATACAGTTTTCCTGAGTATGGACTGCCAACATTGAAAAACAAATTCCAACCTTCAGGCCAGAGGCAGGCTGATGCACATGTTATCTGAATGTATCGTCTAAGATGTTAATGAGTAACACCCTTGAATGTAACTAATGCCTTCTAAATCATTGTATTTCCCCTTAGTGTACTGAGGCCCTAACATATGAAAATGACTCTCACACCAAGTTATTGAAAATGGCAGCAGTGTTTCAGCTGCAGTGTCCATTTACCAAGTAGTAATAAATGTATATAAAATTGTTCTGACACAAAGATGTTTTACACTTCATCAGTAGTTCAGATGTTCATCGTGTTTCACTGTTGCAGTCATGACTGTAGGGTTCTCCCCTGCCTGCAGGCAGTCCTCGGTCAGCCAGAATCCCAAAGTCTGGGTCCGGCATCGGCTGTTCAGCAATGCTCCTTGACGTCAGAGTGCCAGGAGTACAAAGCTGACAGCCGACGCCATGTTCTCCAGTCTTTCTTGCCGTGCGGTGATAGCAATTCGCAAGTGCCGGTCGGCTGACTCCTGACAATTTTTTCTGAACAAACTTCAGTCTGAAGACTTTCTTCTCCTACTCAAAGCTAAGTACCCTGTTGGGGAAACTTTTTTCTTGCTCCAGTCCGATGTCAGAAAAAGTTAATAATTGTATTTCATGTGGGAAACAAATATCTCATAAGGATTTTCATTCTTACTGTATTCCTTGCCTAGGCCCTGACCATGACGTAGCTAGTTGTCGGTTTTGTGCTAGATTCAATCAACGTACAATTAAACGAAGGTACGATTTTGCATTTCATTACTTCGGTAGGCGTTTTAATTACAAAATGTCGTCGGATACGGTTCTGGCTACCGGAGTTCACAAACGACGCAAAGACAAAGACAGGCCTCCGAGGTTCAAATCAGACAATATCGTTCAAGCAGAGCCAGCTTCAGGTTCGGCCGTCGTCAGTGAGGCGCTTTTGCAGCCCCTGTCGTCGGCCATTTTGGAACCGATGGCCGAAACGGACTCCCACGAGGAGCCAACTAGGCCTTTGAATATTTCTGTTGCAGGACCTTCGGACAATGCTCCTTCGGATGGGTCTGGAGCCGCTGTGCAGGTACCGGCTTCCGAAGGGGTTTTCAGGCCTACTCAGCTTCTAATAAAGGCAAAGCCAAAGACAAAGGCAAAGACTCCTTCCAAATCAAAGACTGCAACACAGGCCTCTTCTGATCTGGCTCCCAAGTCACAGAAACAGTTACTTAAGATGGCGGAGGACTTACTTACTATGATTAGGGGTTCACATCCCCCTCCAGATAAAAGGCCAAGGCAGGAAGTTTATTATGACTCCTCTGATCAGGCTTCTGTTTCTTCAGTTTCTTCTTCTGACCAAGAATATTCTTTCCCTCCTTATGATGATTCTGATGCTGAGGAATCCATTCCTTCAGCTTCTCCCCCTGAGGACTTCTCTTTTGGGGAAACTTTGCATGAAATGAGGGAACATTTCCACTGGGAAGGACAGGAATATTTGGAATCTAAGAAAAGACTAAGGGATTTTTTTCTTTTTCCCGAACATAGACCCCTGGCTATTCCTCCTATTTTGGATATTGTGGATGATGCTTTCTTGGAGGCTAACTTAACCCCTGACTCTTTTCCTCCAGCTCCTGTTAAGCCTGACAGATATTACAGGGTTCCTGATTCCCACCAGTTTTTATACAAGAACCCTACTGCTGACCCTGAAACCATTTCTCAGGGTCCTAAGGGAGTTAAGGCCGCTTCTGCTAAAAACCCCATTCCCACTGAGAAGGATTCCAGATCTTTAGAAAGATGGGGCAAAAAACTGTACACTTCTGCTACTTTATCTATTAGGGCTTTAAACTGTCAGTTTCATATGCTGAAATACCAGTGATTTCTCCTGTCTGTTTTAAAACAAAAGCTAACTTCCATTTCTGCCTGTGCAGATGATAAGGAATTACATGACTTACTGCATGCCACTGAACAAGTTGGGAAGCATGGTTTACACTGTGGATTTGATGCCTTGGAGGCTTCTTGTAGGGCTGCTGCCTCTGGCACAGTAATTAGAAGGCATGCATGGTTAAAGGAACAAAATTTGCCCGATCAAGTAAAAGCTAAATTATTGGATGCTCCTGTTCAGCATAATGTTTTGTTTGGATCTAAAGCTGAAGAGGTGATTAAGAAGATGGAGGACAAGGCAAAATCCATGCAAACAGTTAAAGATTTCTTACAAGTACAGCCACCCAGATTTAGTAGGAATTGGCCTACTAAAAATTGGTCCTTTCCCAATTCAGACAGGCCTCAGAGGGGTAGATACAGACGCTCCCGTGGAAGGCCTCAAACACAAGCCTCTTATAGACCAAGACAGTGGACTGCTTCCACCCCTAGGGGAGGGGAGGAGAGGACAGGTCGCAAGCTCATAGGAAACAGACTCAATGACTCCCTCTGTTGGGCTGCAGGAACTTCTTGCCTGGAAGCCCCTCTCGGAGGAAAACTTTCTCTTTTTCACCAAAATTGGACTCGTATAACCCAAGACAAGTGGGTTCTGGATGTGGTTTCAAGAGGCTACAAATTCCATTTTCATACCCTACCAAGGCCAAGCAGATGGCCAGATCTTCCAAAACATCAATGGACAGAGGCCTTAAACCAGGTGGAAGCTCTCTTTACTATGAAAGCCATAGAACTAGTTCCACTTTCAGAGATGGGACAAGGTTTTTACTCAAGGCTCTTTCTAGTCCCCAGGAAGCAAAATTCATGGAGACCCATTCTGGATCTGTCAGTCTTGAACACTTTTCTAGAGATACCAAAATTCAAGATGCTTACTCTACAGCAGCTACTTCCAATGCTGGCCAGAAATGCATGGATGGTAACTTTAGATTTAAAGGAGGCATATTTACACATTCCCATCAGGCAGGACCGCAGAAAATACCTCAGGTTCAAGGCCGGATCGAGGCACTTTCAATTCTCTGCGCTGCCCTTTGGATTGTCTACTGCACCCAGGGTCTTCACCAAATGCCTGGCTCCAGTAGTAGCTTATTGCAGACTCAAGGGAATTCAAATTTACCCTTATCTGGACGACTGTCTTATTCAGGCAGACAGCAAGGATGTCTTACTCCAGCATCTACAGTTTGTTCAGAATCTTCTCAAGTTCCTGGGATTCACTGTAAACATAAAAAAGTCAAATTTGACACCCTCACAACAGATAATTTTTCTGGGCGCTTCTCTAAGCACAACAACCCAGATGGCATTTCTGACATACGAAAAACAGTTACAGCTGACTTCAACTTTCAAAACCTTGGCAACTTTAACTCAGCTATCTGCAAGGAGATTCCTGCAGGTTTTGGGTTACATAGCCTCCTGCATCCTTCTCGTACCATATGCAAGACTACATATGAGGAAAATACAGTGGTACCTAAAAAGTGTATGGTCTCAGCATTGCCACAGTTTAGACATACTGATCCCCGTCCTGCCTTGTCTTCAAAAGGAATTCCTTTGGTGGTCCAAGGCATGTACTCTAAACAAAGGAAAACCCTTCTGTCTGCCTCCTGCCACTCAGATACTAACCACGGATGCCTCAGATTATGCATGGGGAGCCCATTTTCAGGGCAACTGTCTGCAGGGCCTTTGGACAAAGGATCAAAAGCATCTGCATATCAATTTAAAGGAAATGTTAGCTGTTCAGAAAGCTCTGTTGGCCTTCAGGAATCTTCTACAACCAGGACAACTACTGATTCGGACAGACAACACCACAGTTATGCGGTACATAAACAAGCAAGGGGGATCTCATTCCTACCCCCTTTGCAGACTAGCCATGGATCTGTGGAACACAGCTCTAGCTTGCAATCTGGACCTTCAACCTCAGTTTCTACCAGGGAAGCAAAACTTCCTGGTAGACAGTCTGAGCAGAAACCTTTCCGACCCACACGAGTGGATGCTGGACACCGAAATATTCAAGATGATAACAGCAGCCTGGGGATGTCCTCACATAGACCTCTTTGCATCTCACCTCAATCATCAACTACAGATTTTTTGCACCAGGACTTTCCACGAACAAGCTTGGAAAGTGGATGCACTGTCATTCAGTTGGGGAAACCTCTCGGGATATGCCTTTCCACCTCTTCCTCTTCTTCCACGGGTATTATTAAAGATCAGACAGGACAAGCCCAAGATGATAATCTTGCTGGCCCCAAATTGGCCTCGACAGTTTTGGTACCCAACTCTGAAAAACCTTTGTCTGGAGCCCCCTTGGGTTTTACCACAGACTCCGAACCTTCTGTCCCAACACCAGGGTCAGGTTCTACACTCCCATGTCAGAACTCTCAGCCTGGCGGCCTGGTTAATCCAGGGTCTTTGATTCATTCTCTCCTACCCAAGCAGGTTATGGATGTCATTTTAGAAGCCAGACGTCCTAGCACTAGAAAATCTTAGGCAGGAAAATGGAAAAGATTTTGTTCCTGGATGCAGGCTCAGGATTCTGATCCTCTTCTTCCTAACATTCCTTTGATTTTACTTTACCTGACAGACCTCTTACATAAGGGTCTCTCTTTCTCTTCCATTAAGATACATGCCTCTGCTATTTCTGCTCATTATAATACAGACCCTCCAATCTTTTCCCACCAGCTCATGAGACAGTTTCTCAGAGGAGCTAAGAACTTAAGGCCCCCTAGATCTCCTCCCATTCCTGCTTGGGATCTCAACTATGTTTTGGAAAAGCTCACCTTGCCTCCTTTTGAGCCTGCTGCCACTTCTGACATCAAGTTTTTATCTTGGAAAACAGCCATCCTTTTAGCTCTGACCTCTGCCAGGAGAGTTTCAGAGTTGCAAGCTCTCATGGCTGTGGAACCTTATATTATTTTTCATCAAGACAGGGTGTCTTTAAGGACTAATCCTACTTTCATGCCTAAGGTGGTTTCCAAAGTGGCTTTAAATCAAACTATTCACTTGCCAACTTTTTTCCCCACTCCTCAAAATAAAGGGGAAAGGATCTTACATTCCTTGGATGTACACAGACAACTACGTTTTTACCTGGACAGAACCAAGGACATCAGGAAATCAGAGCAATTGTTTGTTTCTTATGCTTCAAGTTCCCAAGGTAAAGCCATTTCAAAACATACCATTTCTAAATGGATTGCTCATGGAATCAGATTTTGCTTTTCACACCATGGAAAGCAAATCCCAGGGAGTATAAGGACTCACTCTACCAGAGCTGCTGCCACTTCAGCTGCCTTCCTCAGGGGAGTTCCTACCAAAGACATTTTGGAAGCTGCAACTTGGAGTTCAGTGCATACTTTTTCAAAGCACTACAGTCTACCTCTCTACTCTAAGTCTAGGGCAGGCTTTGCTTCTGCAGTCTTGCAGGGCCTTTTAGCTGCCCCTTCTTCTTTATGACCACCTCCCTTTCATTCTGCTTTGGGATTCTACCCTACAGTCATGACTGCAACAGTGAAACACGATGAACATAGTACAGTTGTGTACACTTACCATAAATGTAGATGTTCGAGTGTCTTCACTGTTGCAGTCTGTTCCTCCCTCCTGTCCCTCTTATTTTTACTTTTGTGTGGTTCCTTTTTTCACCATTCTTCTGAGGTGTATTTGCAAAGGGTATGGGACCTTATTCATTTTGGGACTCCTGACATCTGGGGCAAGAAAAACTGGAGAACATGGCGTCGGCTGTCAGTTTTGTACTCCTGGCGCTCTGACGTCAGGGAGCATGGCTGAACAGCCGACGCCGGACCCAGACTTTGGGATTCTGGCCGACCCAGGACTGCCTGCCAGCAGGGGAGAACCCTACAGTCATGACTGCAACAGTGAAGACACTCGAACACATTTATGGTAAGTGTACACAACTGTACTTTCTTGCTTTGTTTCATTAGCCTTTTAACTGGCATTTTATTTGCCAGGTAGGCAATAGGGATAGAAACATTTCTCCTTTTAATATTGCATGTACCCATTTGAAATGGGAAGGAGTTATGTCTTTAACACATTTGCCTTCTCCATGGTAGCTGGGTTTATTTGCAGTAAGTACACAGAGCAACCAGAATCATGGCATGAGGATGATAGGCCTGAAGATGTCAGTGCCTGAAGGCATGTGAACTGCATCCTGCAAGTGTGTTAAATAAGTGATTTTGACTTTTACTTTTAAACTGCTAAAAAACGCCTACTATCTAACTTTATGTAAAAGTCATGGTGGAAAATGCATATTCTGTGCAGGCAAACATGTCCCAGGGCATTCCGAAAGGTAGGATGGAGCTTTGAAGTTAATCTTTATGGAGTGTCTTTTCACGCTTACAAATAGCATTAATAGAATATACAGTTAGCAGATATGGCAGAAGGGACATGTAGTATGAAATTCTTGACTTATGTTTTCATGAGGCTAGGCATAGTAAAATAATGCCAAAATATGTATAAATATTTTCAAGTTAATCATTATTTTATATGTAGCTATACAGTATCATCTGATTTATATGTGTAGCTCACCAAAGTTTTGTGGATAAGTTGATCCTGCTCTGTGGCACAGAGGGATAAAGCCCCAAATGCAACCTAAACAGCCTGAGATCAGTTAGCAGCTCAGGAAGCTGGAAGAGCTGAGTGGGATGGGCAAGAAATATGCAACTTTATTCAGCGTACCTGCTTAGAAAGGAGGTTTGTAGTGGCTCCTCCCACTGTGGTGACCTGGCACTTCAGGTGAGTGTCTCAGGCCGCTCCTCCAGGAAACAAGCTACAGGGGAAAGGACATTGATGGATGCCACCTCATAAGTAAGGGTATCTCATCCAGGGACAAGGAGGTCATAACATCCCTGTATTCTTCTCTTATAAGGCCAGTTATTGAGTATGGCACCCCCTTCGGTATATACCTCGCAAAGCACATGCAGCAGATGGAGAGATCACAGAGGTTCTTTTCCAGAAGAATCCAGGGCCTCAAACATCTACCGCACACAGATAGGCTACAAGCCCTGTCCCTCTACTCCGTTTCATACAGACTCCAGAGTGGTGACCTCTGTCTGGCATACAAAGCAGTCTCAGACCCCACCTTGATGGGACTGCTGCATATCCGCAAGTCAAGCTCCACTCGGGTAACCAGCACGTGCGACCTGAACCTGGTCTGTGACATCAATAGGACTTGTTGGCAGGACAGATTTGTGTCCCAGAGACTCCCCCCATGTGTGAGTAGACTCCCTCACCACATCAAGCAGAGTACCTCATTATCCCTTTTCAAGCGCAACCTGGATAACTGGATGGGAAACAGAAAAGACACACCTGGGTTTCCACCTGTGTCCCTGCTGGACAGGGGCTTTGGGTGCTGACTTGTCTAAACATGGGCTAAACTCTTGGCCTTGGCTAGACTAGGGCCAATAACCTAGTAACTTCCTGTGATCCTATGGATCCACCCAAACCAATGTGCTAGCCTTTGTAGGGTGCGTCAAGGAGCAGGCAAACCCACATATTGGAGGCATAAGCTGTACCTTCTCTGTGATGCAGAAGCCCACATCAACACTGGCAGTTTATGCCACCTAAAAAAATACCCTAATGGCTGCCAGGATGATGGCTCCTTGATTGACTTGTACCTCGCAGGGAAAAAATTGACCAGGATTGTCTCTCACCCCATGAGGAACGAATGAGACAATAGATCACAGGGAGCTGCTGGTCAGCAGATTGTGGTATCAATAAAAGAAATAAAAAAAATTGTAGATGTCGGGAATGGGCCTCAGAAAGGTTTTTTATATATCATTGTTATTTCTGTTTTCAAAGAAGTAGTCAGCACTGCATTTGTATACAAAGTGACTTTTAAAAGTTGCTTATTCCTTTCTGATTTTGAGTTTGTTGGCCATGTGCTTGGTCGTAAGTATTTTGCATGAGATGACCAGGAAGGTGGTAGGGGATACTCCAGGAAGGTGGTAGGGGAAACTCCGTGAAGTTTTGACTTGCAAGACTGATGCAGCCTTTTTATATCATACAATACCAGTTACCTAACTGAAAGGATGCCTGATTATCTGGTATATGCTTTGTTATACAAAGTGTATATCAAACATATATACATAAAATATTGTATGTGCATGCGTGTGTGTGTATGTGTGCAGATATATATGGATACATCCATCCATCCACAATCTGTTTTCCCATTTTTGAACATGGGGTCAGTGTATCCCTTCAACAGTGACAATTGTCTAGAGCCAAGGTTTACACCCCTGGGTGTCTAACCCTGCCACAGTTGTTCTCACACACCACACCACACTGCCGCAAGCACATACACACCTATGGCTAATTGAGATTGTCCAATCCACCTGCTGCATGTCTTTTGGAATGTGGGAGGAAACCAGAGCTCCAGGGGAAACTCATGCAAACACAGGGAGGACATGCAGACTCCACACAGAATGCACTCCAGCCAAGAATTGAACTGCGGAACCTCTCGTTGTGAGGCAACAACACTATCCACTGCACCACTGTGTTGCCCTTGATTATATATATATTAATGTATATCTATAAATGTATATATATTTAAAAACATACATGTCTATCTATACATATGTATATATATATATATATATATATATATATATATATATATATATATATATATATATATATATATTATAAAAAATAAGAAAGAAGGAGTTCAAGTATTTTGAAAAATATGAACGCAAATTGTTTATTAAGTTGCCCAACTGAATAGACCTCATTTTCTTTCAAGATCCAGGGGAAAAGTTCTACTAATGCTGAATGTACAAATGCAGTAAATAATTACAGTATGTACTTTTCAGTCAGTCATATCCAGAGCTGGAGCTGCTTCCTCATAGAAAAATGCATGAACTACAGTCATTAGATACAACAATTTAAATCAAATGAGAAATGTGACCAAACATTGTTGAAGGGATGTGGCAGAAGGCATAAAGATAAATGAAATACAATCACCAAATACAGTAACTGGCACATTAAAAATGTAAATGAGCAAAACTGGAGCAGTTGCTAGCCTTAATCTGCACTGATGAGCCAAGAATAGGCAATGCTGTTAGAATAAAGAACCCAGTAATAAGCTACTGCGGTATTTGTGTATACATTAGCAATACATTTTAATGAACTGAGACTTACAGTATCATACGGGGGGGGGGTGATGGAGGATGTCAATTTGTAAGTGATAGTATTGTATGTGGTGATGCCTCCCTTACTGCTGACTACCTGGGGGGGGGTGCATGAAAGAGAGACTGAAAATGATTAATTTAGACCAGAAGGAATGAGTAAAATAAAATAAATATTAAAAATAAAGTAGTAAAATACTGATTAAAATAAAGTAAAATGATAAAGGAAATAATAAGATACAAGATGTAATATGAATAAAATAAGACTTTATGAGAACAATGTCTAGGAGAGCCACATTAGTACAACTAAATGGGAACATGACTTATCTTAAAATATTTACACAAAGTCTCATTAAAATCTGAATAAATGTAACATGAATAGTCTTTGGTCTGATTGATGAATACTTTATTGAAGCCTGTTTGGTTGTACTTTACAGAACAGAAGGACTTTTGATGAAAAGAATTACCTCTTACCAGTCTAGGGGGTACAGCCTAGTACAACCCTGTACGTGTACAGATTTCATGGCTTTGCTGCCCTTATAAAAATGTATCAATTGCAAATGAGTGAGTTTTAGTGACGTGGTCATTGATCAGGCATACCGCATCCCATGCACAGATTACTGGACATTTGAATGCCCTAGGCATATTAGCAGAAGCAATAGCCACAGACCCAAAATAAGGACAAAGAGCTTTAATCACCTGTAGTGCCATGACAAGTTTGCCTTCAAGTACTATATTAATTCTTGTAAGCAGACTTGCCTAGGCACTAGAGGTGATCAGAGCTCTTTGTTCTTATCTTGGGTCTGTGGCTGTTGTTACCGTTTATCTTTATTTTCTTTTTTGAATGTGGTTTCGGCACAACATATTAAGTGTCTGTTTCATTAAGTAGACAATTAATGCTTAAGGTTAAAGAGCACCCGCACCCTGCAGACAAAGTGTTGAAGAATGAACACACAGAGCTCATCCCAGTTAAGAACTATACACCTTATATATAAACAACTGCTAAATCAGATAAGGCTGCATCACTTAAGTGCAAGTCACATAATTGGGAGTCACAGAAATACAAACGCTGAAGTATGATTCCTGTTTATATCAATACAGTTCAAAATTCTCCATAATGCTACATGAATTATTTTTAGGGAGGCCTTTGTCCCCCAATATCTTTTCTATTTATTAACACTAATATCATTGCACTTAAAATTAAGAGGAGTGTTCAGTGATACTGATATTTTGAATTAAGTATACCTGAAGTCATATTTGCACTTTCTGTATCAATGATTTTAGGATTGAAAATGTTGTCCTCCCATGTTCAAACAGACCCTTTTAAGTACATTTTTATAAATAATTTTTGATAATTTTAAAACTGTGCAGAGTGAAGAAAAAACAGCTTACCTACTTACCACAGCATTAAAAGTATGGGAAGGAAAGACACAAGATGGCAGCAACACAAACTTTTTGTACACATGGCCTCGTAGCAGTACAATTCAATAAATGATGGCATGATTGCATGCATGTTTTAGCAGGGGGCCAAGTCAAGTATTCCTGTATCCTCCATTGTAACACAACTTTTGAGCTATTATATGTAGTTACTTGGGACTATAAGGGAGCATATTATGATGGAGGACGAACCCACCTATATAATCACACATAAAGTGACTCTTATTCTGATGTGCTGTCACAGATTACTGTTCAGACATTGTGCACTTCAGTACTTCCACATTTCAAAATTTGTGTCATGTTTAGACATTTGTGATTCATTATTTTATACTTCATTTTTATGTCATACTCGCAGTCAGACAGATGGAATTCATGCAGTAAATGACGGCATGGATCCATCTAGCCATCCATCCACAACCTCTTTTTTCCATTTTTGCACATGGGGTAAGGGTGTCACTTCAACAGTGACAATCATCTAGAGCCAAGGTTTACACTGCTGGGTAGCTAGCCCTGTCTCAGTAGCTCTTCCACAATACACACTTACATGCACACCAACACCTATGGCCAATTTTTTTAGAATGTCCAGTCCATGTACTGTTTGTCTTTGGAGTGTAGGAAGATACTGGACCACCCAGAGGAAACCCACACAACAAACACAGGGAGGACATGCAGACTCCACACAGAAGGCACCCCACCTGATAATCGAACCAGGGAACCTCTTGCTGTGAGGTGACAATGCTATCCACTGTGCCATTTCATGTGTTTAAAGCAGTTACTGTTTAAAATGCATCAGACTAAATTTTGTTGTAAGGTAAATATTGTATAAGCTTACTTGGTGTTTTTCATTTGTTTGTTCATATTGTTATTCATGATGCATTTCTGTTTATCTCACTTAATTTTTCTGTGTTAAAATCAGTAAAAAAATATGTTAGAAAAAATTCTTTAATAAATAGCTTTTAGCCATTCGGCTTTTCTCAGACTGTATAACAATCAAACAATTCAAACAGCTACTTATTATTGACTTTTGGTGTATTCTAAAACACCAGGTGTAATTTTTTTTGATTTAATGTTAGAAAAATAAATATATTCCCTTATTTCAATGAGACAAATTTTTTAAGTGTAATTGGGATTCAGGTGGTAGACTGGGACTTCAGAGTGTA
This sequence comes from Protopterus annectens, assembly GCF_019279795.1. Classification (NCBI taxonomy): domain Eukaryota; kingdom Metazoa; phylum Chordata; order Ceratodontiformes; family Protopteridae; genus Protopterus; species Protopterus annectens. Next base: position 665,519,338 of record NC_056733.1, on the reverse strand, counting down.
GATGGGCTACTTGCTTTAACTTATTTCTGTCACTTCAAAAATGGACTTTTCAACCAGCAGCCCTGAGGTACAACACAGTAAAGTTCAAAAGCTGTATGGAGAATGTAGGTCTAGTGTGCCATAGTTTTTTTTCCTGTGAAAATTATTATTATTATTATTTAAATACATGGGTACCCAATTTCTTCCTTTGCTTGTTTTCTTATACCATACTTTAGCTCATTCTTACATTAATATCATCCATTACAGACTCTACTGCTTAGCAGATCTTGTATAACATCTGCGAGTTAGGACAGGATGGAGGCACTTGAGAAGGCTGGATGTTTTGCATTTTGCATTCACAGTCACCTTTTTCAGCTGCACTCCTGACCCTCATGCAGAAGCATTCTGAGGTCGCCTTTTAATTAAAATAGCTTAAACAACAAGAGAGTGCATTGATCCTAGCAGCTAGTTCAGTCCTTTTTCCATTTGACAGTATGTTTTTATTCATTCTTGACTACAGTGCAGACATATTATTTCCTTTATCTGTTACCTACTTAGTGCAGTTTGGTAACCTACACAGAAAAGAGCAAACTTGCATCATGGCATGGTGCAGCTTAACATGTGTTGCCAGAGTGCAAGCCTGGAGATAAAGTTTATGTTGCTGAATCACTTTTAAGAGAACCATGACCCACTGAGTGTGTCCATTCAAATATTCTCTGACTGAAAATTGCTTCTGTGGAGGGTAACCCCTCCTCATCCACCACCTATGCAGGGTAAACTATCTCCTAAGGTTTCAAACCATCAGGGCAAGTTACAGCGTTTTTCATTGAGAGCCCATTCAGTGAAATGAGCTGTAGAGACTGCTGCTTGCTCTAAACTGACTCAATAACATAAACAGGTATGCAAGCATGGAAAGGGTTAACAGTCACTTTCCAGAGTTTGTATAGTTTTGTTGGCTCACAATCATTACTGTCATTGTTGGCAGCCTACAAGTAGTGTCCATTCTGAGCAGTGGTTGTACACAGGCCAAAGGCCTAAAGGAAGGACAAAAATGAGGGACACACTCCACTTCAAACACAGATGATCATTTTTGGTAGCTGGCACTACAGAGCTGATGTTATATAGAATGCCACCTTTTACTGAAAAACCAGATGTAACATCTATAGCAGGCATACCTACAGGGCTTAAGGAGGTATATCTGGGGATGTGCAGGCCAGGAAAAGCAGTAAGATGTGCAGATGGATGAAGTTTTTATATCTGTAAAGTTACCTTTATTTTATTTTTCTTTACAGGGAGCCTCAAAATCCACAGAAGCTTTGTTAGCAGAGAAAGAGGCCTTCTTCCAGTCTCGGAAGTACTTGCTTGAAAAGCAGAACCTTCTCACCAACAGTGGTAGGATGTCGTATTTATTGGTAATGCTTTTGTGGTACTTGTTATCTGGCACTGTGCAGGTATCTTTTTCAACATTAAGAGGTGCCATTCAGAGTCACCATGTGGACTAGCACAGTATCTTCACTGAACTTAATTCAAGAAAGAAACAATTCAGGGAGGTAGTGGATGTTGGGAAGACAAGGATCTTAGTTAATTAAACACTGTAGCTTTTGTTAGGTTAGGGTATATTATACAAAGAGGGTCAGATAATTTTGAGGTCAAAATCTGTAGTTAGCCATGCCCACAAAAATGTTATGGAATGCTTCCTTTGGAGAACAGCAGTCATTTTTGTCATTTTTGTAGTTATAAAAAGTATTGAAAAATGAGTCCTGTGTGGTTTGATAGCTGAGCAACACATTTTTATTTGATGACACAGTATGCACGGTATGGATTCAGCTTCTTGGTGAAGTTCCAAACTGTAGTGCATTGAGGAATGAGTTTGGTGGCACCAAGTAGAGTGACTTACACTATAAAAGAGGTTCATATGTCCTGCAGCAGTAATGCCAAGTTAATGACCAAGGAGGTCAAGCAGTGAAGCAAGTTAGCACTTTGTATGGATAGTCAATGCACCTTAAGGAGAGGCAAAGAAGAGCAAAGGCAAACGAGCTAAAGCTCTCCTATGACCAGTAACAAGACTGCAGTCAAATAAATGCATTTTTCTGTGCCAAAGTCGTTAGTGCTTGACAATGACTGTAAGGTCACGCAGAAATGCAGCTTCAAGCCAAATATTGTTTTACCCATCAATATCCAACCTGTTGAAGTCTGTTCTGTTGTGCACAGAGAAACAAACTTCATACTTGCTGAAGAGCTTTTATGTGGGGACAAATTCATATACAGGTTCTGTGAAGGAGGCTTTTATGTGGGGACAAATTCATATGCAAGTTCTGTGAAGGAGGCGGCATCCCCTTAAATACTAAAACTAACTTTGATGTTGACAAACTTTGGAGTAGATTGTATGAGTTGTAATGGGTTACCTTTTGGACTTCATCCTTGATCAAAGGTGATTTGACATTTCAGGTATTAACAACTATATTGCACTCCTTTAGTCTATGCTACCAGGAGGTCAGCAGGACAGCCTTGTTGCTGCCATTGAGCTATGAACAGAAGGAAACATAGCTTCATAGGTAAGTATTAGGCACATTCCACAGACCATTATATGCCTAGCCAAAAAAAAAACATTCAGAAGTTCCCTCCAACCTTAAGGAGGGTAAGACAGGGTACACCAGGGAGAATATGAGACTTATTGTCCAGTTATCTAGGCTTACTTTCAAAGTGGCAAGGGTGTCACTTTCTTTGATATATAGTTTAAATTTGTTCCATGGGTGAGGGATATGTCAGTATGTCAGTCTATCATGCCAACATGTCTTATTTACCTGTTGAAGAATGTTTAGTCATTTAACTGGGCATTTAAGGTGCCATTTGCTCTGTAAAGTAATAGGAGCCCAAAGAGGGTTGGATCTTTTATGCCTCAAAAGGCTAGAAACATATTTCCACAGAATCTATAAAGGACTAAGTAAAGAGAGAGATTAAATTGCAAAACCAATGCCTCTTGTGAACTTCAGCTCTTACCAAAACAGAAGGAAAGGTTAATGCAAGGGCAGCAGTCACTTTTCAGGAGAAAATAGCTTTTGCTACCATATATATATATTTTGGAGGGGGCATGTAAGGTAGAGGTTTTAGCTTAGACTTGGATATAATTACTGGTGAAAACCTTTCCTTCAGTCAGTAAGGCCGTACTAGTAATCAAGGCTTTCCGTGTGGCTCATAGGATACTCGGAGGGATTTCTAATTATTTAAGGGATGTCACTGCACTCATCTTTACATCATTGACTTGGCTAATCATTGATCAGGATGCCTCCCCATGTTTGACCCTAATAAAGCATATGGTTCAACTAGAAAGGGTACAATAATGCATTATTAATAGAACTGATGGGCCTAGAAATCTGAATTGTGGTGAGTGAACTGTCCCTGCTTTTGGTTTCATATCACTATCTCAGTGGCAGCTTATGCTTTACATTCAGGCCCTTCAAAGGCTGCACACTGTCCTTGTGGCTGTAATAAATACACATACACAGAAGTACAATTAGTCTCCAAGTAGCCATTAATGGTGATAGTAAATGTAACAGATTCATCACCCGATGTCTTCCTTAACTTTGGAATAAACTTTTTCTCCGCTTATCTCCTCTTAAGAGTGTATACCCATTGTCATCTGTAAAAAGTAATTTGACAGTTTGGCAGGAGACTCTGGTATGCTCCTACAGAGAATACATGTGCAAGTCTACTTTCATATGATAATAAATGAGAGTTAATAAGTAAGTGGATGCATAATAAATAAAATATGTGAAAATGTTAATATTGCTACTCTGAGGCATAGCAGTATAAGGGATTGTGATTCTAATCACAAATGTCTGTATTTGTTTTGAGGCTACTATGTAAAAAATAAAAATTGCATTGTCTGTATTTCTGCAGAATTAAAAAAATACAGAATTACAGGGTAATGTTTACTTAGTGCAAATAAAACACTGAGGTATGCAGATATTATTACCTTATTTACATATACAGTTACAGATTGATTTGTGTGAGTGGGATTTGAATAACAGTATGTGTCCTGTGTGCTACACTGCCATAATGTCTGGTAATTGAGAAGTGGCCTGAGAAACTCTAACAGTAATTTTTTTTAACTATAGAGGAAGATCATTCTGAAGACGACTCTGTGAAAGATTCTGCAGGAACAGATCAGCCTTATCCCTCCCCTCAGCAAACACCACGTCTGATTGGAGATGGACCATCTTCCCCCAGCTTGGGTCAGGCCTTATCTGCACCAAGTGCAGGACGTGAAACACCAAGACCCTTCTCATTGTCTTCATTCCCCAGTACCACTGCAAATGGCAGGCTATCAGTGGATAGTCTACTCCAAAAACATGGAATCTCATCAGTGTACAAAAGTGACAGCAGCAATATAGTTGCATTCCCGTCATCATTTTATACAGCTAAAGGGGCTCTGCTTTCTTCCAGTTCTAATCCCAACATAAACAACAGCGATACAGGCCCTCCCAGTGACCAGTCAGAAAGCAGCAGTTCCAGTGCAGTGGACGATGAACAATTAGACACAGCTGATATTGCATTCCAAGTCAAAGAGCAACTGTTAAAGCACAATATTGGACAGCGTGTGTTTGGACATTATGTCCTTGGGCTTTCACAGGGATCTGTCAGTGAGATACTTGCCAGACCCAAACCATGGCGTAAACTCACAGTGAAAGGAAAGGAGCCATTTATCAAAATGAAGCAGTTTATTTCTGATGAGCAGAATATCCTGGCACTTCGGACAATTCAAGTGCGACAGCGAGGTGGGTATCAGTTGATGTTAACTTACTGCAGACTGGTGAGTGCATGATACATGTAAACAATGTGAGTCACAGGTTTGCAGCTGTGTTAAAAGTGGCAGCACATTCGCTGTGGAGCTGCTAAACCCTAAAATTGTACTGTGACCTCAGGACATGTGAGCAAAGAGTGGGAGGAGCTGTGTCCTCCTGAAACATTTATTTATTTATTTAGGTATTTATTGACTGGGTTATAGCACTGATCCTAAAGGGCCATTTTCAGACTCAGCCTGCTGTTTATGACCAAGAGGCTACAAAGTAAACAAGGCATTTTACAAAGCATGTAACCCACAGTTATGTTGCAAGGTATTTAGGGTTAATGACAGAGCATACAGCTAAGCAAAATATTTCAGTGTTACAGTCACATCTGAAATTGCTTACAATCTGAAGCATATTTCTAAATGAGTAATGTGACCAGATGGATGTTAGGCAAGACCTTAGGGAGTCACCAGATGGGAACTGGTGTTCATGAAGGGCAATCACTATATTTTGTTTTGTTGAAAGTGGCATAGGGCTGCATGGGAGCACTTCACAGAGACTTCAGCAACAAAAGAAAAAAATGACCAAACTGTGACAAGCAACACCCATCCAGCACAAACCATCTGTTTCTATGAATGCATATTTGGCAAGAAGTGAGCATGCACTGGCAGAGCAGAAAAAAGATTAAAGTTTTGAGTCGAGCAGGGGATTGCTTCCTACACAATCATGTGATCTTGCCTAACAAGATTTTTTATGGCCATCAAATATGACACCAAACTAAACTACATTCCTTTGTAGTGAGGGAATTCTCCCCCTCCACCTACAGCTAGGTATATTTCTGAGGTGTGGCAAGTTACCCAGTAATGTGACATGAGGAAAAAAAGTAAGAGGTGAACACAGAAGGCAGAAGAGACACAGTTACACACACATCCTGAAGGACTTGCGGTATTTGCGACATAATTATTGATAGATAATACAGCTCCTTTTTTTGAAGGTGAAGGCATAATTTTCCAGTACCAAATGGCAGTGGGTAATTTGATGCTTTTCATTTCTATAAATAAGACAGAGAGTATAGAAATGTCACCTGGAAGGTAAAGCTTTCGGGTATTCATATCTTTCCATGAACTGTATGCTGCTTCACTGCACTGACAAATGAAGTATCCTCTCCTCAGTAAACCTGTGTTCCATGTCAGTGGGTCTTTGCTCTGTCCATGAGGGACCATGGCTGGTGAGTGAGTGAATGTTTCACAATCCTTGCTTAACTAGTCCTTAACCCTTTGTATTGAATCGCAGGTAGTAGTTGGATTAAGAATTGTGGGAATCTGGTATTGTCATGCCTGGAGATGAATGTGACAATGAAAAAAATGATGGCAGTTCCCATAACTGCCCCTTTGGGTTGAAGTAGAGACCCCAAGATGAAAGGATACAAGACACAGCAGTAGTGGTTAGTACGAAACCTTACTGATGTTGTGTTGTGCAGTTTTCACAAGGAGCACTTTAGCAGGGGCCACACTGTAGCAAGTTTTTTTTTTTCCAAGATAATCTTTTCTGGAACTGTGGTATGGATTTTGGAATGCTGTCTTGTCTGTGCTCCCTGAACATGCCTTTGTGAGTAAGTAATACATCTGCACAGATTACATGCTTATCATTTTCATGAGTGTGTACTGTCATTCTTCCAATACACCTTCAATATGGGCTATTCATCTAATGCTAAGAAGTACCCTGTTAGAACATGCTAGTCGTAACCGTATTTATGTTAGCATAATGGTTTAATATTACTACCTACTTAATAATCATTCTTTCATAGACTTCCCTTGCATGTGTGCCTAATAACTGCTGTGAAGAACACAGCTGGACTGGTCCATTTAATTGAAAATGCACTGTGAAAGAAGTCCTTCATAGATATGTACCTGTAGGGCACATGCCTCCATTTCTCATCCCATTGTGTGTAATACAACTTCAGGTTAAAGCAACTCCTGGGAGGGACTTGTAAATTCAGTTTAATGCCCCTTTAGTGAAACAGTAACAGATGAATGTGTCCACATTCTGTGAGTTACAGTACCTTTTTCAACATCAGTTTTATTACTTTTTACAAAGCACCGTTAACAACATTATAAACACATTAAATATAATAAACGCAATTAATAAAGTAGACAGGTAAATAATTAAAACAGCAAGCAAAACCAGAATGAGTCCACAGGAAATGCAGGCAATACTTATGTCTTCAAAACTAGATATGATTCAAAATGATGAGAAGGATCTGGATGTATTCATAGGTAAGTACAGGCTAGCTCCCCTTAAGACTAGACAATTTTCCTTTCAAAGGTGAGAATCAAACCCTGTACCATGTGTCTGTGAAGTAAACACCTTAAGCATTATACCATCCCCCAACCATGTGGATGATTTAGAGCCAACTCACTAAAAGCACACCCTGCACTGACCAGACTGTCTCTTCTCCAGAGTCAGCTCAGGTAAAAAGTGTTCAAGCATGTGCAGATGCCGCATGCGAATATGAAGCATGTCATCAGCCAGTGCCAAGGTGACCATTTTGTTACAGAACCTAAACTGGGACACTTGAGGGCTGCCCTGGGAAGCCAGGTCTGCAATCCCATTCTCCCAGCCCCCATGGGAGTAGAGATAGGCCAGCCATGTCATCTCGCACTGGGGCAGACAGGTTGGCCTCCCATCCTTCACAAGGCACTGTGGGGATGCCACTCTGTGAATAGCACCACCCAAGAGGCAGGAGGCCACATGCCAGGAGGCTTGAAGCAATGCACATTTGTCAGTGCCTGGCACCTTGGCAGTGAAAGACTGAGGTGTGCCACAAAAAGTGCAGAGATGGGGGACCCAGGGCCATCTCCCCTGCAAGTTTGATAGCCCTAGATGCAAGGCAAAGTGGAGAACTGGTGTCACAGAAGTCTGGATGAGGGACTGTCTGGGGCTTTGTGGCCCAGCAGAGTTCCATGAGGCTGCGAAGATCCCCTGAGAGGCTCAAAGAGCATGCATGACACTGCATGATTTGGCAGCAGTTAGGAGATATGTAACCTTGGAAAAGAGATCTCTCTCCTGGGTAGTAGTGGAACCCCAGAGGGAGGTCAGTCCTGATGGAAGTCTGGAAGGGAAAGACAGAGAGGTGGAAAGTGACTGGTACAGGACAGCTCTCGCCTGGGTGAGGGGGGTACAGACCATGCCTCCTCTAGGACAGAAGTCTGGAAGGGGGAGACAGGCAGATAATGGCAGGGCTGGGCGAGCTCCTGCCTGAGTGAAAAGGGACAGACAGAGGTCCCCACAATGGAAATCCTTAAGGGAGCACTAGGGTGGACAGCAGTGGGGCCTGGAGAGCTCTTGCCTGGCTGAGCGGGGTCAGGCACAGCCCCCCATGATGGAAGCCCTTAAGGGAGCAACTGGCAGACAGTGGTGGGGCCTGGAGAGCTTGTGTCCAGGTGAGTGGGTTCAAGACAGAGCTCCCCACAATGGAAGACCTTGAGGAAATGCCAGGGTGGATGGCAGAGGGGCCTGGAGAACTCCTGCTGGAGGCGAAGGCATCCAACTTCACCACTTAACTGACAACATCCTTGAAAAATCTCAAAGTTCCAAGAGCTGATCTAGATGGGAAAGCAGGGGGACCTGAAGGCTTCATGAGAGAGGATCTGCCCCTTAGCAGCTGAGGGGAGTTCTGGAGGAGCAAACAGGATTGGAGGGAAGCTCCCCTGAGAGGTTCTGAGGGCATGAGTGATCTATCACGATTTGGCAGCCTGCAGGAGACATGCAGACGGCTGAGTCCCCTGACATGGGGGACCATGGCTGGGGAAGGTCTCTTGGCCAGGTTGAAGGGGAGGACTGTAGGGTTTGGCCCTGACAGAAGTTAGTATGGGAGCACCAGACAGATGGGTGTAGGGCCTGGAGAGCTCCTGCCTGGGTGAGTGGGTCAAGCAGAACCCCCCACAATGGAAGTTCTTGAGGGAGTGACTGACTGATGGTTACAGGGCCTGGAAGGCTCCTGCCAGGGAGAAGGCATCTGACCTTACCCCATACCCAATGACATCCCCAAAAAATTGCAAAGTCCCCAGAGCTGCTTAGGATGGGAAAGCAGGGGGACTGGCCACCCTGGGAAGCCAAGTCACCATTCAGACTGAGAGGTCTAAACTGGGACATTTCTGTGTCCCAAAGATAATGTTTAGGATTCCGGTACAGAGACTTCCAAACTGGGACTGTTCTGGAAAAACTGAGACCATTGGTCACCTTGGCCAGTGCCGAAGGAGGGCCTGGTAGGCATAAAAATGGTGGCAGAAGCTTTCAAGTGTTATCATTGAACCGCCACTTGCCCCCCCTAGGATGCAGATGACAGTATATGGCACTATAAGCTCCCTCAGATAAGTGGGAGCCATGTTATGAATGGACAAATGTAATAACACCAAGAGTTTAAAAAATAATATGAAAATGAACTGGAAGACATTAAATGTTCCACAGAACAGGCATAATGTGATGGTAACATGGTCTACCGGCTGTTACTCTGGTAGTGAAGTTTTCCACTAGTTGCAAAAGATCAATTTCAGCATCAGGAAGTCCCCAGGTAAACAGCATTACAGTAGTCCATTTGGGAATATACCAACCCATGAACACCTATTGAGAGATCAAAACTTGAAGAGTAATGTACTTGATCCTGGAGATATTCCATTGAAAGAAGCAATGATCCTACCACAACTAGCAAATGGCATGTAAATGTTAGCCAGTTATTCATAGATTCACAGACTGTTACTACATTAATGACCTGGGAGGGGCCTTTCTAAGCCTAGTCAAGTCTTCTTGAAAGAGTAATGACATCATGTATCAAAAAAGGACTCTGAAGGCCAGGCATTTATAAGCTATCTCTGTTCATAAGGGACATGGGTGACAGGCTGTAAATTTCCTATTCCCCATCCATTGGTCTAGGTTGCACTTTAAATGAGTGATAGACAAATTCAGCTTCACGTGAATGGGAAGCCTGTTCCACAAGAAGGACAATCTCTGGGACACACATCTGTCTCTCCTGAGTGTTCTGTTTAAGTCACAGACAAAATTCAGGTCCCTAGACCTTGTATTTCTGGTACTGCAAGAGATTCTTAAGCATTGGATTTATAGATGCCTTGTAAGCCAGATGTAGATCACCCCTCAGCAATCTATAAGGGACTGGATAGAGGGAAAGGATTTTAAGGTGCTCTGTGTAAGGCAGGTTTGGTATGCTTTGTATTCTTTTTGTAAGGAACCTCTGAGGTTACTCTAGTTGCTGCATATGATTGCTCAGATACATACTGAAGGGAATACTGTACTGTATGATTGGTCTGATATGGGCAGAGTACAGTGGGATATGACATCTTTGGACATAGATGCCATGCCTTTACTTATAAGTTGTGCAAGATAAAAGGATTTCCTCACCACTGTGGCCACTTGGTGGTCGAAGGTAAAGCTACTGTCTATGTGCTTACCCAGATCCTTGACCACTGAATCAACTCATAAAGGCATATTATCAACACAGTAATTAACTGAGATAGTTGACTTCCCAAATGGTGCAATTATGCATTTCTTAGTGTTTAGTTTGAGTCAATAGCTTTGGCACCATTTGTTAGTCAGAGACGTCTTCTTGAAAAATGCTATTGTCTGCAGGGGAGCCATTATAACCCCCAGCTTGCAATCATCTGCAAACTTATTCAGCCATAAACCTTCAGGATTTGCTTCCATTTCACTGAAATAGATGTCAAAAAGGAGTAGACCCAGTATCAAGCATTGGGCAACTCTGCTAGTGACTGACCTCTTTGTGGAGGTAGCCTCACATGTTTTGACCCCCTGTGTCCTTTCTGTGAGCCATTTGTCTGTCTAGCTGGTAATAAAAGGGTTTATACCTAAATTACTGAGCTTGGCTACAATGCCTGAGTGGAGTATTGTATCAAAAGCCTTGGCCAGGTTGAGGCAAGCTGTGTGCACAGTCCTGCCTTCATCCATTGCTTTGGTTGCCCTCTAAAAGAAGTCCAACAGATTTAATAGTCATGACCTTCCATTAACAAATCCAAACTGTGATGGGTCCAGCCCTTGCAAGTTAACTGTGTCATCATTTATCACCCCCATGATGATTCTTTCCATGGACTTATGGATATATAACAAGAGTTATGAGCCTGTAGTTACCCAGATCAGTGGTTGGACCTCCTTTGTGCAAGAGAATGATTGTAGCCATATTCCATTCCTTGGGCACAAAACCTTACTGTAGGCCACACTTGAAAAGTGATTCAATTGGACCAGAGAGGTCATAGGTCAAGCAAAGTTCCTCATTAATACTCTTTAAGTAAAATCTTGATGAGTGGTGGGAAATAGGAAATACACCCTGGGGATCACTTCTGTGTCTCTGCTCGACAGGGGCACAGGAAATTAACTTTCTTGGGTTGGCGTAAGCCAGGGAACTTTGTTGGCTAGGCCTACGTAGGCCTTTGGGCCGATAGCCTAGTACCTACCTATAAACTTATGAACCTATGTTTTATGCTATTTATTAAGTATCCAGGGATGTTATCAGAGCCCATCGATGTAGTGTTTTTGGCCTTGGAAAGTCCATTGATGACCTGTTCCCTAATAATGGTTGGGATTGTGGTATTCATTATTTCCTTTGGACCATTGGGGGTAGTGGGTGGAGAAATATGAGTGGACTCAGTCAAAAGGTTGGCAGTGGCCTCTGGTTCATTGTGGGTGATGCCATTTACAATAAGTTCTGTGCATTGCTGCTTGTTTCCCCTGAGGTGATAGACGTAGCTGTAAAAAGCTTTGTGGTTGTCCTTTGTGTGAGAAGACTTTTTTCTTCAAATTTAGCCTTTGAAGTATGAATTAACCCTCTTAGCTCCCAATTTAGATTGGTTAAGGGGCGTTTAGTATGTAGGGATTTGTTCCTCATACACTTGGCCAATCTTTTTTTTTTCTTTTGTTGTATAATCAATTGAACTTGTAATTTCCCCAGAGTGGCTTGTCTTTTGAGTTTGTCTTATTCTTAATACAAGTGGGCACATCTCACTCTATACAGCTATCAATATGGCTGTACAGAGATTTTGTAAATAGCTCAGCACATGATAAGGTGTTTACTGGTTTTGGGGGTGCTTGGAATTTAACCAAGGTGTTCCTTCGTAGAGAGAGAGGTTAATCTTGAAATAGTTCATAAAGGTTTTTGGTTTCACTGAGTCCCCATTTGTAATTTTTATTTCAAGGAATACTGCCTTATAGTCAGATCTGATAAGCAAAGATATTACATTGTGTGACGAACACCGGTCCCCCATGTTCATGAGTACAAGGTCAAGGATGTTTGCACCCCTGGTAGGAGAATGGACCATCTGTTCCAGGATGTTGGTGTTAATGAAGCTTATGAATCTCTGGGCTTGTACATTAGAAGTGGTGTAGGATTTCCATTCTATAAAGGAGTAGTTGATATCCCCCATGAATATCTTATTCGGATGAACAATGAAGGACTGTAGTACATTGAGAGAGTTATCCAGGATTACACCTAAAATTCAAGTTTATTACCACTGTAGGTAATCCATGAAGGGAGTGGATTAGCATAAAAGTCTCTTAAAACAGTTTGAACTGCTGGGAACTCAGTTTTGGATGTGTCAAACTTCAAACAAGTATAAGCCAATGAAGGATAAATGGCCACCAAGTTATCGACAAGGGAATACACTTTTGTCATATTGTCCTGAAAGAAGGAAGGGTAAAACTGTATGTGATCAGTATTGCAGAAATATGCTAAGCTTCTTGTCCTAATGAGTTCCCTCAGTGGAATTATAAACACCCTTAAAAGTAAGTGACCCAGCATTGAGTCCTGTGGTACAGACCAGATGACGTAGAGCACACAAATGTAAAAAGACACCATTTGGGTGCAGTCAGTGAGATAAATGTAAATCACTACAAGACTATTGAAGAGAGACCATAGAAAGATCAGCTGTTCAGTCACTCTGCTGTAATCAGTGGTATAAAATACCATAGAGAGATCCACCTGAACCAGCAGAGAGTAAAAATTATGTTCGTTGCCTATCAGGAGACCCTATGTAACTTGAATGAGAGCAGTCATGGTACTACACAGTGAGAGCAAGAGCAAACCAAAACTGAGAAAGCCGTCAGCCCAAAAAGGTTCATGTTTCACAATAATTTCACTTAGAAATGTTTTGCCAGACCCCTTATTAGAAGTGGGACTCAGATGATTAAATAACATCATTGTTAACTGGAAGTGTTCAATGAAAAACTGCAAAATGTCACTGATTTCAGATTCCTGCATTATAAAGACAGACTAACGCAGCCAAGTGATTTGTCTCAGATGTTAAAACTTAACTTTTTGTATTTGTTCGCTGTGTAAAGCGCACAGTGATTTATTTCAGAGGTGTATAAACTTTAGTTTTTGTTGTTCATATCTGAAGTTGAAATGCAAGACTTTAAATTGTTTTTAACTACTTTCTCTGGTTATAGAGACTCAGAGCTGAAGAGCGAGTTACTTATTCTTTTAAATAAAAAGAACACAATAGATGTTCATCATAAGATCTTTGCTGCAGTATATTTAGAGTAAGTGATATTGAGTTGCAGGCAGACCTCAGTTTTCCTACCCGGTTGGACATTCGGACATTCTCCAGACTAGTGGTCATGGTACATTATCTCCCACATGGAGGAGGTTCAGTGACAAACTTGCTATCATAGGAGACTAACACATGCCATCTTCAGTTCTTTGTTGTCACAATGGCTTGGCTGCCTGTCACGTTCAGGTCTTTAGGTCTCTTCCAGGCAAAGCTTCAAGAGTGGTAAGTGCTCTGTTCTGGCACTTGCCTTTTCTAGAATTTACTGTTTTGGAGACATTTTCAATGACTGATTATATCCACAGGAATAAAATAAAAAAAAATCCTTGGAAAACTATAATTTAGTGTTTTATGTCTGAAGAATTCTGATTTAACCAGCTGTCAACAGTAGAAAATCTTTAATGAAAAGACACTGATAAAAAGAGCAAGAAATGTTTGAGTTTTTTTTTGTAGAACATAGAAAAAAAGTGGCACTTGAACAACAGATGTCTACCTGTCCCTCAGCAGACAAACCTTATTCCATTTCTGACCACAGAAACAAATTCAGAGTCCATGAAGAAGGGCAAACATTGTAATACAGAGACATGAAGGAAGGTGCTAGTGAGGGAATCTGAGAGAACAACCAGACCTGGAGACCTTAGCAGCCTTGCTTAGTTCTGAGAGTTCTGGTCCTGAATAGACTTGGATGCAGCTATCCATTGGCTTGGTGTCTGTTGAGGTAATTGCTCCACTTTTGCTGTCTCCTTCAGAACCAAACACTAGAATACTACTTTGAGTTGGTGTGACATAGCTTGACACTTGTTCCTTAATGTCTGCAGGGGCACCAACCTTCCTTTAGAGGAGCTTAGAGAGACTTGTATTTTCCCGTCCAGTACTGACTGTTGAGTTTTGTAGTATATTAGGGGATTTCCTGTAAAATGAGTATCTGCTATTAGGGCTGTTAACTATAGATGCTGAGCTTTCAGATATCCATGACCACCCACAAGTCTGATCTCTGGATGCTGGCCTACAGAGTCATGGTTCACCTCCTGCTTACTCTGCTTATAGAGCATGGAGCAGCTTGGTAAAGAGCCACACCTTCAGCTGCACAAATTCCTCTACCATCCACCTGTGAGATTACTTCACAACAGGGAAAAAAGGGTGACTTCGACCTTTAAGACCAGGAATTGGCATACATAGATCATATCTGTTTAAACTGCTTTGGTTATGATATTGATGACGACACCATTTTATCAAGTCTCCTCCCCAAGGGTAATGAGTGTTATGAAGAACTACTTTAATTGATGAGCAAAGGAACAGAAAAAGTACTTCACATGGACTGAAAAACAGAGAAAACAGAGCTTTTAGCTATGTATTTATTTATTTGACATTTGTTGACCGGGATAGTCTGACTGGGTTGGGTAACCAATTTTCAGCAGAGGCCCAGGGAGAAAAGCTCCACATTTATACATTTAACCATTGGGTATGTAAACAAGATAGATTACAATTTTCCAACAAGAAGGTTTTGGAGACTTTACAAGTAAGTGTAGACATTTAGACAATTGGATATATGTACAAAGATAGATCACAATTTTCCAACAAGAAGATTTCAGTGGTGCAAGCCTTTGAGGACATTTTTGATAATGCCTCACCAGAGCCATTCTCCCAACCTCCTGTACCCTAGACAAACTAGTGAAAAATAGTTAGGAGTGCAGTAGCATGAATATCCTAAAGAAAAACCTGCTGGCAGACCCAACCATTGTCTTTAGATGCCTCATCAGATCCCAATCTAGTACTACAGTGATATACTTTTCCTAATGGCAGGGAGAATGGTGCTCCAGACACATATACTGAAAATGGTTATAGTTCTGCCTACTTGGGAAGGAATGCTGTTAACTGTCAGGCCCACTTGGCAAATATCAAAGGGATATGTCAAAATAAAGGGACATGGCTAAAGGCATTTCTGATAACTGTGTACAAAAAGGGAATTTTCTCTGAGTGATACAAGAGTCTGTTCTGTCAAAATTGGCTGTAGTGTGGGGGATGACTGTATCAGGGGGTGGCAACTACACATACCGAAAGAGACTTGCTTGGATGACAATATAGTCTTTATCTGAGGATGTTAAGGGGGCAGCTTTTAAGTGCACCTGTAAACAAATAAACAAATCTCTGGGCTTTCTCTCCAAGAAATTGTCAAGAAACTGGAAGAGCGGGGAAAGCAATGTAGTGTGTCCAACACCTAGTCCTCCAGCCTTTCCCCATAATAAAAACCTAAAAACTGACCAAATAGTATTTTTTACAGAAAACATACAAAACTAAAGCAGAAGAGACAGAGAAGGAAAATGTGAGAAAAGGCAGGTCAGGCTGTGCAGTAAGGCCATGTAGAGCCAGTGAAAAAATCTCATTCAGCCAGTACTGGTTCCATTCGAACATGACTACCGCCCCTACATCCTTCAGGGTGCTAGAATCTGGGAGAATTTCCTTTTTAGGGAAAAATGAAGGTCTTCTAACAACTGATTAAAAGAAATTGTAGTGATCTTGATCTTTATTATAGAGCTCCTGCATGTTCCACCATTTTTCTGAGTTATTTTTGTTCTTCTGCCTGCTTATCTTTACACCTTCTCAGGAGCTTAATCAGTTATTCATTCCTTGCCACTCCCAGATTGTACCCCACATTACTCCATGGGGAAATTTGCTTTAGCAGCGCCTCACTTGTGAGTGATCTGGGGTATGGGTGAGAGTCAAGTGGAATACGGACCAACATCCAGGCATTGAGAATGATTAGGGTTTTCCCTTAGTATAAATGCTACTCCCTGCAGTAGCCTAATAACTATGGACTCCCATAGTGCTGTCATGTGGTGTGTATACACTCCCATTAACAGGTTCACAGGTAAGTACTTGGCTAGTTGCCCTTATAAGCCATTTTAAGCCTAGCTAATTTCCCTATAATCAGAAGTCAGAATCAAACGTGTATCTGTGAGGTAAAGACCTTAACCATTATGCCAGCCCTGCCCCAATGTTTCTCCTGTATGTCACTGTACACATCAGATCCATTTCTGCCTATCACCAGAGACAAATGCAGTTAAATTGCTGTACACATGTCTTGGCCTGACTGCAGTAGGTTGTGTCTCTGGCCTCTGATAGGAGCCACCTGTACAGCAAAAGATGCTTCCTTTCTCTCCCAGATGGAATTGCCAGCACTGGTTGCTCACTCCCAGCATCCCTTGCTGACTTCTCCAGTGCCCAAGCTGCTGATCCATCCCATATCATCTGAGCTGGAGTCAGGATTTCATCACTGTGCACAATGTTGCCAGCACCCTGTAGTTTCCAGCTTTTCTAGGCTTTGTGTCTCTGACCAACAACCAGCTTCATCTCACCAAGTAATTATTCTACAAATCCTATGATAGAAAGCAATAGAGGTGGTCCCAAAACCACAGAAAGGGAAAAGGTTTTTACTTCCCAGGAGGGTCTTTGGAGACCTATTCCAAATCTGGTCCGAGTAAACAACTTAGGTGAATGTGAAAAAAGTTTATTATGCTCGCCCTGCAGTCTCTTTTTCCTGTCTTATTAAAGGGATACCCTATTGACCTATCAGAGATGGTTGTCTCCATATTCCTGTTCATAAAGCACCCAAACAGTATCCCAGATTTACTGTGGGAACCTCCCATTATTATTTCACTTTCTTACCCTTTGGTGTCTCTATACTGTACCTGGAGTCATAACAAAGTGGGCGAATGTGGCCTTAAGAATTAGGAACATCCACACCTTCCCATTCCTGGACAGTTGTCTGATTCAGGTGTTCTCTCTGAAGCAACTACAGAAAGTCCTTAACTATACTTTCTATTGCCTTCTAAGTCTTGGCATTTCTCAAACCTCCAGAAATTGAGCCTGTTTCATTCCCTCATAAAGAGAGCCTTCGGAACAGTTCCAGACACTAAAAGCTGTATAACATCTCTACTGTAAGGTGAGGTAATGCTAGTGTACCAAATTGTTTTTAACAGCTTCTCAGAAGGCTCATGTGAAAACTGTAGTGTTCCTAAATGCTCAAAGATACATGCTAGCTTGTATGTTAACAGTTTTCCATGCAAGATGATATATGAGAATCAGCCAGTGGACGCTGAAGTCCATTTGGGACCAACAGGACCAATCTCTGTGGAAAGTGATCCAGTTAATCTCCTGCAACATAAAGGAAGTGTGATGGTGTGCTTTCCACATCACACCAACCCCAGTTTATCCCTCACCATTTCACAACAGAGACTGACTCTAACCATAGATTCCCTAGATTATGAATGGGAGTCTCTCTCACACACACAGCTTAGACTACAAGGCAGATGACCCAGAATTGTCCAGGCCTTCATGCACTCAAGTCATGGACTCTTCCTTGCACAAGTGGCATGATGATTATCTCTGTATCATTCCAGTTTTGATATGTGTGCTGCTGAAGTAAGCCTGAACCAGCGACACTTCAAGTGTAAACTGAGACTCCAGCTGTGATGAGTACATCATCAAGATGGAAAATGCATTCTTATCCTCTCTGTATGTTAGCTGTACAGCTTGGGGCCTGGCACAATATACATCTGCAGGCAGTGTATATTTGCAGCAATCCACCTTAACCCTGCATGAATGGAAACTGGAGAGGATATCTTTCCTTGACACCACTAACGTGAATCACTTGAGACATAGATCTGTTTGCATTTCCAGGCAGCCACTAACTGAAGATATTCTGTTGCCAAATCCATTTCCAGAAGCTTCTGAAACTAGTCTCTTTTTCCATAGGGTGAAATCAGTGTCTTCTCTATGCTTTCATATTTCTTTGGGGTTAGAAGATTCAAGACACGTGAGACAGAATTGTCATAGATTTGAATAGTCTAGTCTGCATCATCAGAATTTTTTATGTATTCTTTTTTATCCCTGTTGTACAACAGCCTTTCTCCCGACTGACTCATTTATCTGTCTTGTGATGAGACAGTTGCTGATGATTGTTATCTAAGGAGCCTTTAGTGTTTTTTTTTTTTGCAAGCCTCTATTCCCCCATCCCCATAGCAGCCTCACAGTTGCACCCCACAATACTGGTGCCCTATGACACATGTTAATTCCCATGGATGTGTAAATCCCAGCACAGTGCTGCTTGGTGCAATATATGTGGTTCTCTGCTGTCAAGGATGCAAATCAGTCATCAGTCACATGGGTTGCATTATTAAAATTAACACCCTCATCAAGATGTTTAAGAATCAGAGGCATCAAACTTTCAGCTGTAATTTTTTTCATATTCCTGCAGTCAAGTGGAGCGAAATAAGGGAATCTAGTAGGGGGGGGAACCTTCTAAGATGATTTGAGCCAGAACATCATAGCAAAATGGAAACGCTGAGAAAGTGAATGGCTAAAGAATCTGCAGGCAGAGACCCAGAGGCTGTATTGAATGCAACAGTCCATCTGCGGCCTGAGTCTGTCACACCCAGAGAGTGTTTGCCTTTTTTGCTCCCAATCTCAAGGCCTGCTACTAGTGCACCCCAGCTGTCTTGGCTTCTTTGAGGCAGAGAGTGCTAAACATCTTCTGAAGTGGGTTAGAACTCTAAGCTGAATGCTGGTTTCTAGGCAGCCATGATGGGCATGTGATGCCCTGAGTAAATTTGGTTGCATGATTAGAGTGGTTCTCCCAGCAAGCCATCCTTGCCATTTTACTGTGAAAGGCTGTAGGAGGCCTAATGATAATACAGGTCTCCAGACAGACTCCTTCCCATAGGGAGGTCTTCCCCAACTGAAATGTTATAAAGGTCAGTTTCTAAGGGCAAAACATCTGCTGTGCTCATCTGCTCACCCCCACCACTTTTAGTTGCAGAAGGTGTGCAGAGTAGTACATGGCCACATGGCAGAGGCTCAGTCCCCAAGTGGTCCAGTCTTTGGTGTCAAGAACAGAACCTCTCCACAGATTCCTTGGACTCAGACCTCATTAAGGAGGACTTGGTAGGCTCTAAGCAGATCTCCTTGCTTTTGCACTGTAAAGCTAAGTGCATCTTTCTCCTGAGGATCCCCCTAGAGGACATCTTCTTGGGAGAGGGAAGCATTTTAAGTGGGGGACTGAGAGAGGGTTAAAAGTTGCACAAAACTACATATGATAGACATGTATTCCAAATTATAGTCTCTTCAGAGATAACTTCTAGCTAAACCTCTTCTGAAATGGGTTAGACCTCTAAGCTGAATACTGGTATTTAGGCACCCATGGTGGGCACATAATATCCTAAGTAAATTTGAATGTACACCTAGAGTGTCTCTCACTACAAAATCCTTGCCATTTTATTGTTAGAGGCCCTAGGAGGCCCACTGGTAATCCAGATTTCCTGGGAGAGTCCTTCCTGTGAGAAGGGCCTTCAGCTGAAATGTTATAATGGCCATTCTCTGAGGACAGGATATGAACCCATCCTCTACCATGTTCATATGTAGAAGGTCTACAGGGGAGTGTTGGCCACCTGACACAGGCTCAGTCCCCAAGTGGCTCAGCTTTTGATGTCAGCAGTAGCTCCCCAAGTGAAAAGGAAATCTTCTTTCTTTTAACTCAAATATGGATAAGGAGGACTTGGCATGTTCTATGTATATCTCCTGACTTTTGGAATGTAATACCAACAAAGAGACTATCTCCTGATGTCTCCCCTAGAAAACATCTCCTTTGGCAATGGGAGCATTTTAAGTGGGAGTTGAAAGAAGTGTTAATGTTGCACAATAAGACCTAAGATAGACATGTATTCTGAATTTTAGTCTCATCAGTTATCTTTGTTGATTATTGCAAAGGTCCGGTTTAGCAGAATCACCGTTATACTGTTATGGCAATGTAAGTGAAGTGTGCGTGCAGTAATAGTTATATTTCTTAACCAATATAACTTCATGTGCAAAATGATTTATGGAATAAGTGTAGTTTTTGCTAAGTTCTGTATGTTTCTAGTCTGTTAAAGAACTGATAAATTTACAGTACTGTGAAGTGTTATTTAGTTATTTCATAAAGCAGTAGTCTAAGAAAATATGCAGTAATACAGAGAGGTAGTACATAGTAGTAATAAAAATTACTAGCAGAGTAACACATGAATATAATGGAAGATGCATTTATGATATACAGTTTAAGATAGATCTGAATAATTATCCAGTAACACACTGACATGTCGTGAAGGGTGATTCTATCAGACCCTATTACTAGGAAAGCAGAAATTAGGGCAGGTGAGATTAAGGCCACATTGCACACTTCAGTGTAGTGACTTCCAGACTCCACTTGAGAGACAGCCTTTCCAGTAATGTCACATTATAACAAATAATGTAGAAGGATTAGAAGCTGCTGGCAAATGAACAGCCACATTGCAAAATGGTTTCAGACTTAGCTGTTGAGTACAGTACAGCAACAAGAAACTCAAATAAAAGATGTTGAGAATTCACTAAATGACAGTGATTGCTGACTACAAGAAGAAGAAAGGAACATTGATTTTTTTCTGTAAAACAAAATAACTGTGAGGTATATAAAATGGAGGAAGCAGAAAATAGGTCAAGGGAAAACAATACATATTGGGAGTGCCAAAAAATATTGAGCTGAATAATAAGCTAACCCTTCTCACAACATGGCTACTGCAAATACTGAAAGTACCTGAGGTATGTCTTATGGTTAGTGAGGTCAGAACAAGTGTCACACACTAAATTCGTGTAAAATAACTGACATCAATGGCTTTTAATAATGTTCAGATTCTGCCTCAGTTTATGTTCATTTTAATTCTGACCATTTTCTTATTTATAGAATTAACAGCTCTTGCATATCTCTTGATCCCTGTGGCCATTGGCCTCTGCATGCTTGCTGGTTGGTGCTCCTGTTCATCCCCTTCAGCTGTTGTTTCCATTTCCTCCATCAAGATAGTGGCCAATACTTTGAAGCTGCTCTTCATAGGAGTATTGACTGAAAAATGCGTCTTACCATCTAGTTCAGGGAGGTTCTTTTTGTTTATTACAGTTTCAATATCTTCTTGGTTATAGGGCTGTTTATATCAGATTACCCTTTGTCAGAGGGTATTGCCACCAACTTCCTTGAACCTGTGATCCACTTGGAGTGGTTGACACTAGATCCTTTATAAACAGGAGTCCTAGGTTCTAGTGTTTTTGCTTCATTTATAAGCCTTCCTTGGATCATATTAATTACAGGCATTGGCGTTGCCTCCAGATTCTCAAATTGTTTTAGTTCACCTTGCCACTTTATGCTTAGTAGAGCTGCATATTTTTAAAAATATTTTTGGTCCCTTGGAACTCATGGTTTCCATCCCCCAGTACCCCGTGTCCATGCCAGATCTACCAACTACTCTCCTACCCCCCTACCAGACTTACTCCGGTTTGCTGGGGATAGTTGTGGATCCTATAGGCATTTTGGGAGATGTGTGTACATTCAAGGGGATTTTTTTGAAGCCTTACCCACTCCCACCCCCCCCCATGCTCATAGATTACATGTGAGGGCAACACTTACCTTTGGATCATGCCTCTTCTTAGGGAGCATATAAACAAACTCCCTCCTACCCAGGACAGGTATGCCTATCCCTTTCCTGCTATTCCATGAGTCCCCCAAGCTGGTAATCAAACATGGGTTGGCTGGGCCACAGTAAAGGTTTTATCCTTCTATGCCACCAGGGAGACAGTATAATTGCATATTTAAGTCTGGTCCCAATGTTATTCTTATAACCAAGGACTTGGATTTCAGTGAAGGCTGTTATCTTTTGAATGGCACAGTCCTGAAATATTCTCACTTTAGAAACATGAATTTGGAACAGATTTCCTTCATTTGCATCTGTCAGCAAACTTATTGTCTATGCAGTTCAGAAATCTGGGAGGCCAAGGCCATGGTGATCCATGAGCTCTTTTGATCATGATGGGCTGGTTTGGCAGTATATTCAAAGCTTTACATAGTTGATTTTCCAGAAAACTGCTTATTTTTGGCCTCACAGAATACTCTCATACCTACCAACCACATATTGTTTCTGTCCGTTTTCAAATTCCTGTAATTTATTTTTCATTGTACCTGTCTCTTGCTGATGGTTTTGCAGAGTTGACCAACATTCCTGCATCCTGTCAGCATGGATGTTCATTATGGTTCAATAAATGCCATTTTTGCAGTACAGACATCTGTTGCACCTTGATGTTTTTTGGTTAACCTGCTTGATTTCCTTCATGTCCTCCAAGACTTGGAACATAAGCAGTGCCACTTTATAAATCCTTAGTCCCAGATGTAAAGCCCTGTTGTACCTTCTGTAGCAGACAGTGTTTCTTTAATTATTTTGCATTCTTTTGCTCAAATCTTTGAGAGTTCCCTCTGGTGGTGGAGAGGGATAATGCCTTGACTACACCCTAGACGACTTGGGTTTGATTAGTGGCTCAGACAACTGACTAAGCGGCAGGGAGTGATGGGTGTGCCCATCTTGGGGAAGGCCATTAGTTGATGACACTCTCAATGGAGAGGTGTGGTCCTAAGAGGAGAGTTATCCTCAGAATCAAGCTAACAAGAGCAGCAGAGTGGGTGAGGAAAATGGATAGGGCACAAATGAAAATTAACCCCCAACGGATGCAAAAATGGCCAAGTCCTGAGAATGCCGTTAGGCTCCACGACTGGCCTCAGCCATAGCAGAGACTTCCAGGATGAAAGGAAAATACCCTCTAGAGAAAGTTTTGCTGAGCATTCACAAGCCAACTATAGTGCATAAAAACACAGGAACTGTAATTCTGGTGGTGATCCGTTTGGAGAAATGATGCTTGGGCCATAATGGTTAGCTCTGCCCCCCCCCCCCATCAATTATTGCTAACTTACTTTGCTACCTGGACAAAGAATGTTAAGATCCGCCTGGTGTAAATCACTTCTTAAAATAGTGACTGATAATAATAGATATGATAATGATTGGGCTACCAAGTCTAAGGTAAAAAAGGAGAGTATGCTGGCCACTGATAAAAGTCCTGAAACAGAACATTAAAACACACAATATTTACCTACATAAACTGAAATTATCCCTTCCCAATGGCACTTCAGTTTTCATGACATTAGAAGAAGCTGTTGCATTTGCTTGACACAACAGTATAGTCCTCTGTGCTGACAGTATGGACTGAAGCTGTACGTCTGAAAAGAAATGGGAAAATATAGCATGAAATCAGTAGTACTAGTATCCAAAAGCAAACAAAAATAAGCACTAATTTGAAAAATAATAATAAACAAGTTGGAATTTTACTGTACCAGTACTTAAAGGTAATACATGTGGTAATTATGTCTGAACTGAATGTCAGTCAAGTATAGTTCATACTGTGGAACTTCTATTACAAGTTATTAATACAAATTCAAATGTAACAGTTTTTCTTTTGGTTATCTCTCTCTATCTCTCTCTTTCTCCATATATCAATATATTGGTAGGAAAGCCATGTTTATTTTTTATGTCAAGAAGCCTTTTCTTTATAGCCGCAAAGTTTTTGTGTTAATAGTGAAATAAGTCACTAGATTAATTTTTAAAGCATTTTCCTTAGGTGGTATTGAGTCATGAATACTAATGACATGCAGACAACCCTGCCTTCTTATTTAATTACAGACTGATTTATTTTTAGTACAAGGATATTTTATGAAGAAATGTAGTTAATGGCTGTTTGTCTGCATGAACAACTTGTTGACGTAATGTGATGTTTAAAGTAATGATTCCCACCTACAGTTGTCCGTGTGAACAAGTAAGCTGTCACTGCAGCAGCCAAAACTGTGATCAGTGGAGAGACAAGTCAAAATGTACACGTCCGATTCCTGGAATCCACGCTGATGACACGTTTTAAACATACAGTAGAGAGTCGATTATCCAAACATCGATTATCTGAAACATCAATTATCAGAACAAGTCTTCCAAAGTTTTTGGGTAGGAAAAATCATAAAGTCTGAATATGTAAACATTATATGTGTTCATTTGAGCATGTTTTTTGAGCTTGTAGCCACCTTGTGTGTGAAAAATATTCTTTATTGTCCACTGGAATCACTGAATAGTTGAAAAATGTATTCCTGCGTGCAGAAAAAAAAACAAGATTTTAGAAGTTTTTTTATCCAGTTCAATTATATGTTTGATTATCTGAACCCTAGGTCCCAATTAGTTTGGATAATCCACTCTCTACTGTACTGATCTGAACCAAAGAATTTAAGTAAGAAGCGCTGGAAGGCAGTGTGGTACAACAGAATGTCTAAAGCTGTGTTTGTAGCCGTGAGTGGTTTGGGTGTAGGAACATTTACTTGGGAAATTCTTGAGTCGACAGCATCTTTGTAAAGTGTTTAACTTTGAAGCAGTGCAGCAAATGGCATTCATGTAGGCAATTAATGCAAGATTTACTTTACTGGGAAATAATGTGTCACTTATGACTGATACTGATACTAGAAGATACTTTCAGTATCTGAAACTGACGTTTAGAAAATTATTCACTGCCAGAAGATGCAATGATTACAATGAACATTGTCCTGATAGATTTATCATTACAAAGATTTATGGCCAATCAGAAAGGAATCATTGTTTGCTTTATGGAAATTGTTCATATTTATTATTTATGCTTGTGATGACTGTAGTGCTTAATGTAATAGTATACAGATAATTCATTGCATGTGTTGTACATGTACAAGTTACTGATAAAATGATTGTTTTAAACTCAGAAGATTGAATACAACAGAGTAATAATTTATTAAGTCATGCTATTAATAAAGCGATGCAAGCACAGGTTTCAATAGCAAAGGAAGCTCAAGTCTGTCTTGGTATTTAGAAAACCTACTCTGCCATCTGGTGGGAAATTTGGAAATTACAACATTTAACACATGAATGGCCCAAAGCTTTTTTTTTTTTTGCTTTAAACAGTAATGAACAGATACACATTTATATAATAAAGTATAAGATATAAAAATGTGAAAGTCAGTATTACAGTATATTAGACCTAGTGTTAAAAAAGACTTATTACAGTCTAGCAAAGCATGCTTTATGTTAGTCAAAGCTTCAGTTTATATTTATGGGAATTTTTCAGTTACATTGATTGGAGTAATTAAAGCTAATATGCTAAGCCTGGATTTAAAAATTATAAAGGTGGTAAGTAATATAATATGTTCAAGCTATATTAGAAAACATAAGAAAGGTCAAAAAACAAAGTATCGAAAGATATTTCAACAGTATGTGTTATTTACCTTTTAATTTTCTCACCTACAGATAGGTAATATAAATACGTTTACTTTTTAGTTTGATTTGATTATGAGAATTTGAATTCTGATAGCTCATTTACCATACAAGTATACAACAGTGTTAGAAATATTGAAAAATGTAGTAATTTGTCATATACATGTGCATCGGTTGGGGTGTCTTCTGTGCAGAGTCTGCATGTCCTCCCTGAGGTCACATGAGTTTTCTC